>NW_015631094.1:119082-121173 GCF_001515625.1 Sinocyclocheilus rhinocerous | reverse complement strand
GTAATATAAATCTCAGGGTCTCCATACTCTTCCTTTAACCAGTTAAGAAGTCTCCTGAGTCCCCAAGCAACAGCCTTCTGCTCATTAACAGCTGTATTTTCAGAGCCATCTGCATTGTCCTTTTCAACATCCTGATCAGTTTCATAAGACTCAATATTGAGTCTGCTGGTCACATGACGCACGACTTTGGTAGTGTATGTGTTAATGCAGAACACATCAGCTGTTCCTTGGATAAAGGCTTTGTCTTGGTCAGTAAAAGAAGGCAACCGGGAATCTGTCAAGCCTTGAAGTTCACTTTTATTGCCAACCTGCCACTTCATGGCATCAGGGTAGTCGCCATTTTTAAAGATGGGGTGTGCAAACCAGCCTAGCTGGAACTGAAGGGCTCGATCAGCAGCCACCATCTCTCGAGGAACATTGATGTCTAGGGGTTCTGCCCATTCAGCGTTCAGACTAATGGATACCAGACCTCCTTGAGATGCCCTGTATTTCTCATCATAAGTGTGATATACTTGTGCATGAGCTTTCAGGAGGTTGTGTGCAACCCTGTATGGAGCATCTCCGGGTTGATTCACATTAGGTGGAATCTGACCCAGTCCATATCCCGACCATGCAATTGTCTGGGGTTCATTAAATGTGATCCAAAACTTCACCCTGTCTCCAAATGTTGCATAGCAAAAGTCACAATATTCATTGAATATGTTAATCATTTCGAGGTTGTCCCAACCACTGATGTCCTGCAAAACCTGTGGCAGGTCCCAGTGGTAGAGAGTCACCATGGGTGTGATATTGTTTACTATGAGACCATCTATAAGCCTGTTGTAATAGTCCACCCCCTTCTGGTTATGAGAAGATTTATAGCCGTTGGGAAAAATTCGAGACCATGACAAGGAGAATCTGTACGTTTTCACTTTTAGGGCTCTCAACATGTGTAGATCCTCATCTATTTTGTTGTAACTGTCACATGCAACATCGCCATTGTCATTGTTTGGGATATTACCAGGTTTTTGAGTGAAAGTATCCCAAACACTTGGTCCTTTTCCATCTGCATTCCAGCCACCTTCTACCTGATATGCTGAAGACGAGACCAATGGAATCCCTCTGGAAATGTTCCGTAGTGATAAAGCTGTCTCTCAAACTTGGTCTGAGGGGAGAACTTTTCCCAAACAACCTTGGATTTTGAAGGAACTTCAGATGGCAGCAGACTAGGAAGTCTTGTGATTCCAATTTTATTTCCATACATTTGCATCTTAGCCTTTGTCGCAGTCTCAGCAAATCCGTTTCTCTCAATCACCTTTGAGTAGTAATATGCTGATGCTTTGGGGGTTCTAGGTCTGTCAGGATCTTCAAAGTCCACATAGTGCAATCCAAATCGTTGACTGTAGCCTTGAGGACCCTCAAATCCATCCATTAGAGACTGGACTGTAAACCTCTGGACGTCAATTTCATCTAAAAGCACAGCTTTTGGACAGAAAGAAGTTAGTGAACTTTAGATAGTGATTTTTTAAATACATAGTCTGATATTAAGGTTTGGGAAATATTTTGTTACATTGGTAGAAGACTGTTAAATTTGTCTGTGACAAATCCATTAAAGGGTTAGTTCACCCAAAACTGAAAATGAAAAAATTTTTACTCAACCTCAAAGCATCCTAGGTGTAAATGATTTTCTTCTTTCAGACGAATGCAATCGGAGTTATATTAAAACATTTTCCTTGCTCTTCCAAGCACTAGAATGGGAGTAGGCGGGTATTTTTGTTCAACAGTCCAAAAGTAGTCAAATAAAGCGCAACGCAGAGGCGGACAAAGTACTCAACTCCATTACTTGAGTGAAAGTACAGATACTGCTGGTCAAATATTACTCCATTACAAGTAAAAGTTGTAAAGACAGATTTTTACTTAAGTAAAAGTACAGAAGTACTTGCTTTTAAAAGTACTTAAGTACCAAAAGTAAATTTCCTTGTTTATGTCAATGTTTTATTGTTGTATGTAATACTTGCAATACTTAATAGTATACTTACAATACTGAATACACTGACTAGCTTGTAATATCTTTGGAATAAAGAGCTTTTAGAACGTTAAAAACCTATGGGG
>NW_015631094.1:94397-118964 GCF_001515625.1 Sinocyclocheilus rhinocerous | reverse complement strand
AGAAAAATATCCATATTTAAAATGTTATAAACATTTTTATCTCACTTCCGCTGACTGTCATACGCGCAAGCCGTTCCGGCGGATGACGTAGGACGTATGCACGCGCCTGTGAGATATGCTAGTCTCGCGGGTTTGTTTACAG
Organism: Sinocyclocheilus rhinocerous; assembly: GCF_001515625.1. Lineage (NCBI taxonomy): Eukaryota > Metazoa > Chordata > Actinopteri > Cypriniformes > Cyprinidae > Sinocyclocheilus > Sinocyclocheilus rhinocerous. Next base: position 118,822 of record NW_015631094.1, on the reverse strand, counting down.
GAGCAAAGGAAGCAAAGTTTCCTTACTTTACCAAAGGAAAACCAGTCTCTTCTTGGCTTATATCTGTCACGTGTTTGTCTCTGTTTTGTTCCTGTTTGCCCCTATTTGGTTCAGTTCCTGTTCTCATTTAGTTAATCATCGTTTATTCTGTTCACCTGTTTTGATTGAGTTCTCCACCTGTTTCAGTTTTTCCTAATAACGTTCCATGTGTTTATATACCCTGTGTTTTCCTCAGTTCCTTTGTCTTGCTTTGAAGTTACGTTGTGGTGCTTATCTCCTCTGTTATTCTGTATTACACTCTTGGATTGGTAATTAAAGACTCGCCTTTTGGATTACCCTGTTGCTGTGTGCATCAGCCAACCCACATCGTGACAGAAAGCAAGACCTAAACAAGATGACTGAATCGGGCAACATTAACTGGGCTGAGGAGCGCCTGTGGGACCTTCGTCAGGGTGACCGGTCTTTGGAGAGGTATGTGGAGGATTTCCTTGAGCTCTCCAACCGGGTAAGCTGGCACAACGCGGCACTCTGTGCCTGTTTTTGGCTAGGGCTGGATAAGAAAAACTATCCGCTGTGATCTCCCCACTTGTGATTTTCTTTTAATCGAGTTGATTAATGTTATCCTCTAATTGAATGGTTCCGAATTAGAGGTGGAAGTAGTAAAGGTGAATCTCAAGTCTCCTTATCCACTTCTGAATTTCTCCCAGACCTTTTGGTATGAGAATGCAGAAGCTGATTTCTGATGTGAGACTGTCTTAGTATTTTTTATCTGCAAACTAAATGAGAACATAGTTGTTATGATGACTTTTGTATAGCTATTATATACTGATATTTGTACCTTATTGGTCTCAGCTTTACCTTTTGAGTGTATCTTTCTGATCTAGCTTCTCAAAAAGGTGTGTGATGTCACAGCCCATGATGTGAAGATCTTTCTTCTGTAAAACTGGCAAATAATAGGTTAGTATCTGGTATTTTAATTCCATTAACAGCATCTTAGACATTTGACACATCACTTAAAGAAATATGACAACTTTTACCTCCAAAAATTGCATGAAGTGGTTCGAAATGATCTTCATATCCATCACAGTCTTCGACTGTCAGCTGATACATTAGGATGGGCTTTTGACCACTGCCAATCTGAAACAAGAGCGTCAAGTGTCATTCCAGTGTCCTGAAATGTTCTGTCACATCAACCATTTAAGTAGTCTAGAATATTAAAATGCAGTGAGTTAAGTCTTATGAAATCTGATGATTATTCAATGGGCTGTTCTGCTGTAAAGATGATTATATATTACTTCAAGAGCCACAATAAATCATTACCTGCAACTTCTTCAATTCCTCCGTTAGAAGTGTCTCCAATTTGCAGTTGTACTGCAGATGCAGAGAGATGAAATCCACATATGCCTGAAGACGAGATAAGAGAAGTATGTGATAAATTACATAACATTAACTATTCACCAGTATTATATATGATGATCTGTCTTGAACACTTACCATGATTTTTGGCCCCATTTGATAAATGGAGTTAATATCACTGACTCTTATCCCAAGAGACAAACGAAGCGCTGAGAGAAAAAAAAATCAGTCTGAACGACACCAAAAAATAAATAAAAAAGAGGGGCTAGTTGTCACAATTTTATTCCAATGAATACTACTAAAGTTTATTTTTAAAGTTTTTTTTTTTTTTTTTTTACATTACACAGTGGGCTATGAAATGAGCTAATTAGTCTTATTTCAACTACATTTGAACCATAAAACAATTTTCATGTTATTTATGAAACTTATGTAAAAGGTGTTGTCACGACCCTGGCCAATGTTTCCTATGTGTCTTAGGTCATGGACTTTTTATTTACAAGTGTCATACAAAAATATCGAACCATTATTAGGTTCAAACAGAAGTCATAATAATTTGCATTGACATTACATTCAAAATGCATGTGACAACCTGACTGGAGACATAAGATTTATTTGAATAAACTTGCCTCAAGAAACTTTTCAGGCTTTCATAGTTTTGTCAAGATATATAAATTGGACTTTTGACTCAAAACCTACTAAGTTACTGAGAGTTTTCCCTTGACATTAATTTAATAAATTAATGAATAAACTCATGCCTTACCTTTGAACATTTGATGATAGACATTGTAAACATTTGCATGAGACTGAACAGCATTTTGAAGTTGCACTTCATGTAGCTCATGCAGGTGACTGAATGTGATGATTGTGTCCACAAGATCTCTAAATGCACTGAACACAAATCCTGCATACTGCTCAAACATCTGCACCAGTAATGGATTCTCCCAGCCTCCAAATCTGGCTCTGAAGAGTTCTGGTACAGCAGAACGATGGAGAACCAGCAGAGGTTTGATGCCCGATTCAGTCAGCTGCTGCACGAGCGTCTTGTAGCACTTCACAGTGTCTTCATGCGGCTGGTTGGGATCACCTGAGGGAAGGATGAGAGACCAGGACAGGGGAACTTTAAAGTGGGTCACCCCTCTGCTCTGAAGGTACAGGAAGTAGGCTCTGGATTGTTGAGGCAGTGGACCTCCACAGTTAAACACATTATCTTCATCTGATGGTGAAGTCTGGCTGGTTTTCAGAGGGCCAGCAAGTAACATGAAGTCCTGTTGCTCTGCATTACTGGAGCTCAAAAAAACAGCCAACAAACCTAGAGAAAGAAATCCCTCTAGGACCTTCATCATGACTGTTCTACAAAGGGGAAGAGTGTTCAAAGCTCTTTATAAGTATTACTGCTGATCTAAGGGGGAGGCATACATATCAGTGTCACAATCCTGCAGTTTAACTTTAATCTAACTAGTGATACAGTTTATGGCAGTCGTTAATTTTATCATATGGACCAGTGGTTGTGAAACTATGGCTCGTGATCCACACATGGCTCTTTGACAAAAATTTTACTGAAAAAGCATTCCCTTTAATTTAATTTTAAATTTCCCTTTAAATGATGATATTGGCCTGTTGCACCTTCAGAGATCTTGACCTTCTTGACTGTATTCAACAACAACAAAAAATCCTATAAATGTTATCATTTTGACATAATCTGTTTAACTGATATTCCATTCATCATATTAAAAACGTTTTAATTTGAACTAATTTTAATTCCCGATAAAGGAAATATAGCTGTGGCTTTGTATATTTAATATTTTTATTATTATTTGCAGGCTTTATTTTGCACCCTGCTGTTATTCACTGATAATCTTGCTTGTGTTCAGTTAAAACACACACAAGACACACACACACACTTAGATGTCAGGCAAACACCAGTGATTCTCATGTGTACAACATGTGTACACAATACATGATAACACTTTATTTTGATGGTCCCTTTTGAACATTCTGTTGACAATAAGTAACTTTGCACTTACGTGTCAACAAACTCTCAGTAAAGTATTAATAGGCTGTCTGATTAATATCTGTTAACTCTTTATAGTGATAGTCTCCCAACAGATAATCTACTGACTATAAGTAACTTTGCAAGTACATGTCAACTTATTCTAACCCTAACCCAACCAATCTACTTATACTGTACTAACACTCTACTGAGAGTATATATACTGTATTGTAGGTGCAACGTTACTTATAATCAACAGAATCTGTTAAAGGGACCATCAAAATAAAGTGAAACAATACATATTGTTCAGTTGTTAGGGTCAGTAATTTTTTTTTAATGTTTTTGAAAGAAGTCTCTTGTGCTCACCAAGGCTGCATTTATTTGATAATACAGTAAAAAAGAAGCAATATTGTGAAATATTATTATAATTTAGGGCTGTCAAGCTATTAAAATTGGTAATCTAATTAATTACACAAAGTGGCGATTAATTCATCTAATCAATTGGAAATTAATCACAGATCAAATTTGGCAGAGAAATTATGCCCAAAAGGTAAAGTCATTATTGTGTTAAATGACAAAAGTCATATGCACGACAAACAGTAGCTTAAGGAAGATATATTTTATTTCATTCAACATAATTGATTACACATAAACTTTTAGCGTACAATGGCCATGATTGCCAATGGCCTTTTTTTCCCCCCAGAAGCTGCAGTTCTATCATCATTGACTATGTTATTTCAAACATGACTTTCTTCACACCAAATAAAAGAAGACATTTTTGAACAATGTTCCACAGAAGAAATAAAGAAATAAAGAAATAACAAACAGTAGCTTAAGGAAGATATATTTTATTTCATTCAACATAATTGATTACACGTAAACTTTTAGCGTACAATGGCCATGATTGCCAATGGCCTTTTTTTTCCCCCAGAAGCTGCAGTTCTATCATCATTGACTATGTTATTTCAAACATGTATGACTTTCTTCACACCAAATAAAAGAAGACATTTTTGAACAATGTTCCACAGAAGAAATAAAGAAATAAAGAAATTATTTTTGGGTGAACTATCCCTTTAATGTTGTTTTTTTTTCCATGTTGATATCAACAAATGGAATGTATTTTATTTCTCTTTGCTTTTTATATCAATATGGTAAATTTAATAAGTTTAAAAAAGTTAGGTAAAAAGTAATCTAAAAAAAGTAGTCAGAATACATTACCTAATATGTGTAACCTAGATTGTCACTAACTACATTTTTTTTATAATGTAATCTGTAATAAGTAATTGACTACAATTTGTAAGTAATCTACCCAGCTCTGACAGTCACTTTCACTTTCCAGTCACTTTTTCCAAAATTCCTACTCAAACTCAGCGTTAGCAAAACCCAAACATTTAAAACAAGCAGACAGACACTGCCTGTAAATTTAATTGGCTAAATAACAGTGACCCTCTGTCAGAACCTTGTTTGCTGTTTATAGAGCTGTCAAAGAGACAAGAGTGATTTCTCAAGACACCTATTTCAGTGATAACATAGGACATGTTATGTGTGGTATTCCATTAAAAAATAAATAAATAATTGAAAGGACAATGCTTGTGGTGTGTGGCATTGGAAAAAACAGCAAGATGTGGCACAGCAGTCAAAGATGTCAATCTAACACATATGCACAACAACAAAAAAATAGCACAGGCCTTAAAAGGTATAGTTCACACAGAAATGAAAATTTGCTGAGGCGTAGAAGAATTTGTTTCTTATTGGAACAGATTGAGACATTTAGCCTTACATACTGCAGTGAATGGGTGCCGTCAAAATGAGAGTTCAAACTGCTGATAAAAAAAACATCACAATAATCCACACAAACATATCTACAAACCCTTACCTAATATGTGTAACCTAGATTGTCACTAACTACATTTTTTTTATAATGTAATCTGTAATAAGTAATTGACTACAATTTGTAAGTAATCTACCCAGCTCTGACAGTCACTTTCACTTTCCAGTCACTTTTTCCAAAATTCCTACTCAAAAACTCAGCGTCAGCAAAACCCAAACATTTAAAACAAGCAGACAGACACTGCCTGTAAATTTAATTGGCTAAATAACAGTGACCCTCTGTCAGAACCTTGTTTGCTGTTTATAGAGCTGTCAAAGAGACAAGAGTGATTTCTCAAGACACCTATTTCAGTGATAACACAGGACATGTTATGTGTGGTATTCCATTAAAAATAAATACATAAATAAATAAATAATTGAAAGGACAATGCTTGTGGTGTGTGGCATTGGAAAAAACAGCAAGATGTGGCACAGCAGTCAAAGATGTCAATCTAACACATATGCACAACAACAAAAAAATAGCACAGGCCTTAAAAGGTATAGTTCACACAGAAATGAAAATTTGCTGAGGCGTAGAAGAATTTGTTTCTTATTGGAACAGATTTGGAGACATTTAGCCTTACATCACTTGTTCTGCAGTGAATGGGTGCCGTCAAAATGAGAGTTCAAACTGCTGATAAAAAAAACATCACAATAATCCACACAAACATATCTACAAACCCGATTCCAAAAAAGTTGGGACACTGTACAAATTGTGAATAAAAACAGAATGCAATGATGTGGAAGTTTCAAATTTCAATATTTTATTCAGAATACAACATAGATGACATATCAAATGTTTAAACTGAGAAAATGTATCATTTTAAGGGAAAAATAAGTTGATTTTAAATTTCATGGCATCAACACATCTCAAAAAAGTTGGGACAAGGCCATGTTTACCACTGTGTGGCATCCCTTGGTTTGTGCCTGCTGTGTTCAATGCATTAATTAGACATTAAATGAAATATATGATACTAGCATATCATGAGACTGAAAGCTTGCTCAGCCCTTCCTGCTGCCTCAACCAATCAGAATCAAGCAAGGTCGATTGAGCTTTTCCATACATCATTTTCTATTCAATATGTTATATCTTGTTCAATATTTTAATATTTTAAAAGAGCATGTTGTGTTCTGAATCTACTGCTGACCATTGGCCTCTTTTATTAAAACATAAGTTATTCAACAAACTAGTGAAACTAGTAGTTCTGCGTTTGTCTAGCATTCCAACTATTTTTTGCTAAAGTAGCTTTAGAGAAAGTGTGTTTGTGTGTGTGTGTGTGTGTGTGTGTGTCCCGTCCTCTGTCTCAGCTCTGTAGCTTAGGGCATTTTAAGGGTTGAGAGAGAAATGTTGAGACAGAATCTTAAGAAGTGGGATATTTGATTCTGATGTAAGACCATCTGTGGCTATTGATTTCTGTTTTTTTTTGTTTTTTTCTCTCAGGATGAGTGCTGTTTTTTAAACCATTTTTCACCTTGGGCGATTTAGCTAACTGTGTCCCTTCTTCTGAATGCTTTTTTCTGTAAGTATTTGTTAATGTGTATGTGTGTGTGAGTGAAATGGAGAAAGAGAATGTGTGGTGTGGTCTTATTCTGCCTATGGAATGTAAAATATTTATTAATGGTTAAATATTTTAGGAAGCTAATATGAACAAACACTTTTACAGCAACAAGCAAAAAATGCACAGCCTTAATCGAATACTACGCTTGAGTTACCGTGTCATTTTAAACGGTGAAGATCTGGTTCTTCCCAGCAGTATATTTAAGCTTACTGTTAGCTCATTGTCAAACACTGTACTGTCTAATGCTCATCATAACTTAACATTTATTATGGCCATTTGCGCCATACTTACACTGTTACCTGTGAGTTTCTAGTTTTGCGGGTGCTCATGTACTACATTGTGCAAGATTTTGTCTTATATGTTTTATATTTATATAAAAATATTTTACAGCTGTCATGTGTTACTGGCCAACCATAAATTATTGTATTATCTAATCTAATGTCTACATAAGTTCATTTTCAAAAACATCCATGTTATAAAATGTTCTAACAAAAAAGTTTTATTGAAACCACTGAACAAATTAAAAGAACCAACAAAGGCACTTCTGTAACACGAGGAATACAGCAGCCTACCATCTGCTCGGGCAAATATTATATATGGATAACTTAGTAGTCATGTGACTTTTACACATCATGCGTTATTCATGTGACTATATATATATACAAACCCGATTCCAAAAAAGTTGGGACACTGTACAAATTGTGAATAAAAACAGAATGCAATGATGTGGAAGTTTCAAATTTCAATATTTTATTCAGAATACAACATAGATGACATATCAAATGTTTAAACTGAGAAAATGTATCATTTTAAGGGAAAAATAAGTTGATTTTAAATTTCATGGCATCAACACATCTCAAAAAAGTTGGGACAAGGCCATGTTTACCACTGTGTGGCATCCCCTCTTCTTTTTATAACAGTCTGCAAACGTCTGGGGACTGAGGAGACAAGTTGCTCAAGTTTAGGAATAGGAATGTTGTCCCATTCTTGTCTAATACAGGCTTCTAGTTGCTCAACTGTCTTAGGTCTTCTTTGTCGCATCTTCCTCTTTATGATGCGCCAAATGTTTTCTATGGGTGAAAGATCTGGACTGCAGGCTGGCCATTTCAGTACCCGGATCCTTCTTCTACGCAGCCATGATGTTGTAATTGATGCAGTATGTGGTCTGGCATTGTCATGTTGGAAAATGCAAGGTCTTCCCTGAAAGAGACGACGTCTGGATGGGAGCATATGTTGTTCTAGAACTTGGATATACCTTTCAGCATTGATGGTGCCTTTCCAGATGTGTAAGCTGCCCATGCCACACGCACTCATGCAACCCCATACCATCAGAGATGCAGGCTTCTGAACTGAGCGCTGATAACAACTTGGGTTGTCCTTGTCCTCTTTAGTCCGGATGACATGGCGTCCCAGTTTTCCAAAAAGAACTTCAAATTTTGATTCGTCTGACCACAGAACAGTTTTCCACTTTGCCACAGTCCATTTTAAATGAGCCTTGGCCCAGAGAAAACGCCTGCGCTTCTGGATCATGTTTAGATATGGCTTCTTTTTTGACCTATAGAGTTTTAGCCGGCAACGGCGAATGGCACGGTGGATTGTGTTCACCGACAGTGTTTTCTGGAAGTATTCCTGAGCCCATGTTGTGATTTCCATTACAGTAGCATTCCTGTATGTGATGCAGTGCCGTCTAAGGGCCCGAAGATCACGGGCATCCAGTATGGTTTTCTGGCCTTGACCCTTACGCACAGAGATTGTTCCAGATTCTCTGAATCTTTGGATGATATTATGCACTGTAGATGATGATAACTTCAAACTCTTTGCAATTTTTCTCTGAGAAACTCCTTTCTGATATTGCTCCACTATTTTTCGCCGCAGCATTGGGGGAATTGGTGATCCTCTGCCCATCTTGACTTCTGAGAGACACTGCCAGCTCTTTTTACTCTTTTTATACCCAATCATGTTGCCAATTGACCTAATAAGTTGCAAATTGGTCCTCCAGATATGTACATTATGTACATTTAACTTTTCCGGCCTCTTATTGCTACCTGTCCCAACTTTTTTGGAATGTGTAGCTCTCATGAAATCCAAAATGAGCCAATATTTGGCATGACATTTCAAAATGTCTCACTTTCAACATTTGATATGTTATCTATATTCTATTGTGAATAAAATATAAGTTTATGAGATTTGTAAATTATTCCATTCCTTTTTTACTCACAATTTGTACAGTGTCCCAACTTTTTTGGAATTGGGTTTGTAATTTATGTGTTGAGTAAACAAGCAAAGTGCATGTAATTGTAAGTTTGAAAAGATGCATCCATGTGGTTGTGACTGAATGCAACTAAATATTAGTATTTTAAAAACATAATTGGTTATTCTGAGTAGTTACAGGTTATTGAAGAGTAAGTATATATATATATATATATATATATATATACATATGTTTTAAATACAAAAATTCCAGACTGTATGTGAATTTATTAGTATTACTGTTTCTATGAAGCTATTAGGAACTAAGTTTGGTAATTATTTCTTATTTTCAAGAGCATATAATAATATACGGCAGTAACAATGAAAATATGCCATTTCTCTCCAAAAGTAATTCTTAGATAATGAACAAGGTTTGTGTGAAGTGAGACAGTGGTGTTAAATTGCCACCTAGTTGACAACAGGTAGTACTGTAAGACTTGTTTGAATTTGAATTTATTTGCCATGTGTACACGCCCAGCCAGTACAAGTTCATAGGAATGTTAGAGCAAAGCTCTTAGAGTCAACAGACTGCACCCCTGGGGTGCAAGAGCCCCCCAAAGTTGCCCCATAGACATACTATGGTGAAGGGACTGCCCATGAAACAGGAACTGAACACACATTTTTTCTACTATGGTAACTTTCATGGGACTTTTGCATTGAACATAACTGCATCACAATGTCATGGGGTGGGCTCATTTTACTCAGCCAACCAATCAGGATCTCAGGATCACTGTGAAGCTATCAAGCCACTCCCTGGCAACCATTTACAGCACTCTAGCAACACATGCCATGGGGGTTGGTTTATATCATTCATACTAGCAATCAGCCTTTAGAGTATCATCATTGGCAGATGCCAATCAACTCCCTAACAACCAAACAGAGTATCCTAGTAACTGTTTAGCAAGATTTACATCTCTGCATCAGAATATCATATAGTCTTGGGAGTTGGCTCTTTTGACTTATGCTAGCAAACAGGACTTCCAACATGCTAAACATGCTAGCACTGAGTAGCTACATGCTAATAGTGAATAGCTAAGTGTTCAAACATGTTACAATCCTAACAAATTGTTAAAACATTATAAAAAGACACTAGTAACTGCCCAGCGCTGTCCTTTGACACAGCAAGCACCACTCACATTTTGTTTAGAAAATGTACATATCTAGTCATTAGTAGTGCGTGCAAAGCATCACTATTGTTATCTTCCATACTTAGAATACTATACTAGCGGTGCTTGCAAAACAAACCGTGTGGCTTATTGAGGAGAGGTGTACTATGACTTTTATAAGCGATTTGGCTTTTGATGTTCGTACAGTGGGTGAAAAATCCCGTAGACTCATGTCCGCATCAGAATATCGTAGAGACTTGGGGGTGGGCTCATTTGACTCAACTTAGCAAGCAGCCAATACATGGTGACATTTAAACCTTTAGCCATATCCTAGTTACAGCACCTTAGCAACCAGTCCATTGACTTCCATTGGGAAAAAATTTGAGGTATATCTGTGGATCAGAACATAGAGACAAGTGGATGGCCTTTTTTGACTCAGACTGATAAGTAGTCTTTAATTATCATGGTGGAAACTGTTTAGTCATGCTCTAGCAGCCATTTAGACCACCCTAGAAACCATATGATAAATGGTATGGGTTCGTCCATAGTGGCCGGGCTGAGTGGCGAGGCCAAGGCCACGGAGGCCGTCCGGCCATGGCCTCCTGAGTTCCCTACTCCACCATGGCCTCCTGAACTGCCTGCTCCGCAATGGCTTCCTAGTCTGCCTGCTCCGCCATAGCTTCCTAGTCTGCCTGCTCCACCATGGCGCCCTGAACTGCCTGCTCCACCATGGCGCCCCGAGCTCCCTGCTCCGCCATGGCCCCTGAGCTCCCTGTGCCGCCATGGCACCCTGGACTGCCTGATCTGCCCTGGAGGTATTCCCCGTGTCCCAGTCCTGCACCAGCCTCCAGGGCGCCCACCCCCACTCCCTGGTGGAATTGTTACGGCGCGGGACGAGGGGGAGTAATGTCAGACTCTGTTCCGTGTTTTGTGTGTGTTTTGCTTCCTAGGTTTCCTTTTGCCCTTCCTGTTCCTGTCCTGATTATTGAATGTGTTTCCAGATGTTCCTGTCATTTAGTTCATTTGTTCCCAGGTGTGTCCCATTAGTTCCCCTGTACTTAAACCCCGTGTTTCTGAATTTCCCTTGTCCGGAATTGTATATGTCTACCCTTGCTACGTGTGTCTTCCTTGTTCCCTGGATGTTATTAAAATCTATATGTTTGAATTCCACTTCTCGTCTCCTCGTTCCTTCATCTCCATGCTCCTTACAGTAGAGCACCGTGACACCCACAATGAGCATAATGACAAAACCGGATTATTATCCTTTTTCAGTATTATAAAACAAGAAAATGAAGGTAATACATTATTTGCAGACTCTCCAAAATCTCTCCAGATCTCCAAACACACTCACTCTGTGGACTAAATAACATAATGTTGGTAAATTTAACCAGTCAAAACAATCTTATAGTGAAAATCAGTTTTCAGTGAACTTTGCCTCGAGAGAAACTGTATTGATTATATAAATCTGCATTTATGCTGCATTATCTGAATAAGCAAAGATATCAAATATCTCTTCTTTTTCTTTTTTATTGTACCTGTTATCTTGTTTGTGCGTGTTTGTAAGGCTTTAATAAAACCACACAGGGGTCACAATGCATTGACATCATAGGGTAGATCAGGGTAATAACTCTCAGCAAATTATTGTTGTTAACCCTAAAAAGGGCAAGACCATAAAGAGACATATGATGCAATGGAGCATGGGAAATGTAGTCCAGGGTGATGTGTAACAGTCTGTGTAGTGTGAGAGTCCATGTGAAGAGCGCATGACCTCTGGTGGTGAGTGAACGGAAGTTTATAGACCGGATTCGTGACAGCATGTTACAACATTTTAGCTACATTTTTAAAACAGTTTTATCTCTCATAACTTAAAGTAACAATTTGTTGTAACATTCTGTTAAACAATAAGTATAATGTCTATTTCTAAATATATTAGCCTGTATCATATAAATTTATAGGACCAATAAATGATCAACATAATCAAAACTTTGCCAATAAACCTGTTGTATACAATCTACTTCATGCCTTCTGTCCTTGGATTGATAGTTCATTCCTATTTATCAAGCAGTCTTTTTTTACTGTGAAATATTTTTATAATGTAAAGGAAGAATAACTTATATTGTTAGTTATAATTCCTGACCCATTGCCAGTCTTGTGATTATGCTACTATTTTGCTTTGGATATCCCTGACACCAGTGTTTGAACTCTTCCTGTTTGCCCAACAAGTAACTCTGTTAATAAAGTTGTAAATGGATCCCAACTCCATTGACTCTGCATTACAATAAAACAACTTTAAAACAATTACTTTATTTGTTTGACTTATTGTTTAAAATCAGCATGTACAGAGATAATTCATATGCAAAGCATTAAAACACACAAAACAGAACAAACCACTCTATGCATTTAAAAAGACTGACATATTAAAATGAATTTCGTATACATGTGACAAAACCTTCAGGTTCATGGATCTGACATTCATGTGGAATTTCTCCTGGGCTTATGAAGCCATTGCAGTTGGTTATTGTAGCATAGTGCCAGACAGATTTCTTAGGAATGCGTGGTAAAGAAGGATCTGATCGATTTACATAGAAAAGACCAAATCTTTCATCATAACCCATCGTCCATTCCAGATTGTCCATTAGTGACCAGGCAGCATAGCCGCGCATGTCCACACCATCCAGCAAATACGCTAAGAATAAAAAGACATATTATTCAATTAGCACAAATGAATTTTTACCAATAGTTTAAAATTGATGCATGAAAAAAGCATTTTAAAAATTACTTTTTACCTTTCAGGGCCTGATTGATATAGTTTTCATAGTAGTGGATTCGGAGGGTGTCATTCAGATTTACTGGCCCTCGTTCTGATACTCCATTCTCTGTAACGAAAACAGGAGGGTTTCCATATTCATCCTTAATGAATTTCAGAATTTTTCGGAATCCCATGGGATTAACTTTCAACCAGTCGGATCCAGATTCCAGCCATGTACGATCACTAATAACTGCTGCACCCCTAAAATAGATGACAGCATGATGAATATGAATGCATGTTTTAAACAAATTGGACCTGAAACAGTGTGACGATGTTGATTAAATCTAAAAGGCTACCTGTCTGCATCATAATGCTCTTGGTTCTGAAAGTCAACGTAAAAGGCTAAGACAGTGGTGTAGTGGTTGAATCCGAAATAATCATGAGTTCCCTTAATCCTCGCTACTTCTGCAGGGGTAAATTCTGGAAGCCTGTTAGATGTTAAATGCAAATGTAAAAACATTTATAAGCATTTGAATACAAAACTCAGAAAAAAAGTTAATATCTTTATTACCTTGATTGTGGTCGGCCAGCCGCTAAACTTCTCTCTCGAATTATGTTCTTCATTAAATCGCTGTAATCTCCATTGAACACAGGATGAGCAAACCAACCCATCATGAACTGTTTCGAGAGATAAAAAAGAGTAGTGGTGTATTATTTATTCATGCACACATGTATTGTTATTTCAGTATTATTGCTGTACTATCTTAGTATTGATTAATATTTTGAATTAGTTTTTATTTTTATATTTTACATACATTTAAATTTTATTTAAAGTTTTAGTAATTTTGTTGACTCATTTGTGTGTAATTAAAAAAAACTGCCTGGTCAAAAATGTTAATTTATTTAAATTAACTTAAATGTTTAGTATTTTTAATTTTAGTTTTAGTTAGAGATAACAACACTGTCATGGATGCTGAAAATGGTTGAACTACAAAACTGTACCTGAACTACACGCATGGCAGCGTCCACGTCTTCCTGTTTGTATGGGTTTCTTGGTTCAGCCCAGTCAGAGTTTATTGTGATGCCAATAATGCCACCTTGTTTTGCACGATACTTGTCATTATACACATGCCAGGCCTCAGCATGAGCCTTGAGAAGGTTGTGTCCCGCAATATATGGTGCAGTGCCGGGATTAGCATTTATACCTGGACAGAAATAGAACATCAAGAATTGTACGATGCATCATTAACTGTTAACATTGAAACTGATAAGCGAAATCATATTTATAAAAAGCAAAAATATCATTTTCTATACAAATCGTATACCTGGTGCAAAAATTCCATGGCCATACCCATGCAGTGCAACAATGTAGGGTTCATTTATAGTGATCCAGAACTTCACTTTGTCTCCCAGACTGTTAAATACAACATCAGCGTAGTCTCTGAACCTCTCGACAATGGTTTCATTCTCCCAGCCACCAACATCCTGAAGTGGTTGTGGGAGATCCCAGTGGTATAAAGTCACCTGCCAATTCAAAATTATTAATAGACTGTCATAAATGAATCAAATTCTTTTAGGCTACAAGTGCAATTTTTGCATGCAAATTCATTCAAAATATATTACCTGGGGTGTGATATTGGCTTCCAAAAGAGCATCTACTAGTCTATGATAGTAGTTGAGTCCAGCTTCATTAATTTTCTTGTTTGTTCCATCTGGCATGATTCTGGGCCATGAAACAGAAAACCGGTAGTGTCTGACCCTCAGTGTTTTGAGACTATTGATATCCTCAGTGATCTTGTTGTAGCTGTCACAGGCAATGTCACCGTTGTCATCCTGCGATATCTTTTCTGGAGTGTGAGCAAATTTGTCCCAAATGCTGAGACCTTTTCCATCGGCTCTCCAGGCGCCCTCTATCTGTGGTGTTTGAGCATAAACAAATGAAACAAATGTCCTCATTTGAAGACACTCAGAGCAAATAGGATAGACAAAATTCAGTTTCATTTGTTAAAATAGATTGTACCTGATATGAAGCGCTTGCTGTGCTCCACATAAATCCCTCTGGGAAATGTCCATATAACATTTCTACATCCTCTGTCAGTGGAAAGCCATTATTTTTCATTATGTCAAAGTAGAGGTGAGCAGAGCGCTTTGGACTTCTTGGCCGACTTGAAAGTTTAAAGTTCACATAGTGAAGTCCATAACCAACAGTGTAGCCTTTCAGCCACTCGAAGGAGTCCATTAGAGAGGAAGCAATGTAACCCTTGACACGTACTCCATCCAGATTGTGCGCTAAAAAGAGAATACATGTAAATGTCTGTCAAGTTCAACAATTTACAGTGTAACACTATTAAAAACACTGGGTCTCATTCACTAATAATCTTGTACAATTTGTGTTTTATGCAGAAAAAAATTCAAAAATGTAGAACCTTAGATGTTTATGTAAAGCAATGTTTGTTGTATTCAAAACCATGAAAACTACACAGGACTGGGTTTCAGAAGTCTCATTTACCATAATAATATTTAAAATGTATTGATTTATGATTTCTGAATGTAAATATTTATAAGCAGCTTTTATGCTTAAAGGGATGGTTCACCCAGAAATGAAAATTCTGTCATTAATTGATCACCCTCATGTTCTTCCGATCCCCTGAGATTTTCGCTCATCCTCGGAACACAACTGAAGATTCTCGACGCTTCAGAAAATTACAGTTGAACCACTGGAGTAACATGGACTACATCCATGATGTCTTTAACTACCTTTCTGGGCCTTCGAAGTGAAAGTTGCTTAGGCTGTCAATAGAGGGACAGAAACCTCTCGGATTCCATTTAAAATATTTTCAATTACGTTCAGAGGATGAACAAGTCTTAGGGGATTGATAATTAATTCCAGAATTTTCATTTTTGGATGAACCATCCCTTTAAAAATGCACAGTTCAAACAGTTGGTGATTAGAAACAGTGTTAGCATACCCTTAAGAGCCTCATCAATATAGGTGTTCAGGAAGAATATTCGATCAGTGTCATCAACTGTTATGTCAATGCCTGTTGCCACACCATTTTCCGTAATATAAATCTCAGGGTCTCCATACTCTTCCTTTAACCAGTTAAGAAGTCTCCTGAGTCCCCAAGCAACAGCCTTCTGCTCATTAACAGCTGTATTTATAGAGCCATCTGCATTGTCCTTTTCAGCATCCTGATCAGTTTCATAAGACTCAATATCAAGTCTGCTGGTCACATGACGCACGACTTTGGTAGTGTATGTATTCATGCAGAATACATCAGCTGTTCCTTGGATAAAGGCTTTGTCTTCATCAGTAAAAGAAGGCAACCTGGATTCTGTCAAGCCTTGAAGTTCACTCTTGTTCCCAACCTGCCACTTCATGGCATCAGGGTAGTCGCCATTTTTAAAAATCGGGTGTGCAAACCAGCCTAGCTGGAACTGAAGGGTTCGATCAGCAGCCACCACCTCTCGAGGAACATTGATGTCTAGGGGTTCTGCCCATTCAGCGTTCAGACTAATAGATACCAGACCTCCTTGAGATGCCCTGTATTTCTCATCATAAGTGTGATATACTTGTGCATGAGCTTTCAGGAGGTTGTGTGCAACCCTGTATGGAGCATCTCCGGGTTGATTCACATTAGGTGGAATCTGGCCCAGTCCATATCCCGACCATGCAATTGTCTGAGGTTCATTAAATGTGATCCAAAACTTCACCCTGTCTCCAAATGTTGCATAGCAAAAGTCACAATATTCATTGAATATGTTAATCATTTCAGGGTTGTCCCAACCATTGATGTTCTGCAAAACCTGTGGCAGGTCCCAGTGGTAGAGAGTCACCATGGGTGTGATATTGTTTGCTATGAGACCATCTATGAGCCTGTTGTAATAGTCCACTCCCTTCTGGTTAAGAGAAGATTTATAGCCATTGGGGAAAATTCGAGGCCATGACAAGGAGAATCTGTAAGTTTTAACTTTCAGGGCTCTCAACATGTGTAGATCCTCATCTATTTTATTATAACTGTCACATGCAACATCACCATTGTCATTGTTTGGGATATTACCAGGTTTTTGAGTGAAAGTGTCCCAAACACTTGGCCCTTTTCCATCTGCATTCCAGCCACCTTCTACCTGATATGCTGAAGACGAGACACCCCAATGGAATCCCTCTGGAAATGTTCCGTAGTGATAAAGCTGTCTCTCAAACTTGGTCTGAGGGGAAAACTTTTCCCAAACAACCTTGGATTTTGAAGGAATTTCAGACGGTGGCAGACTAGGGAGTCTTGTGATCTCAATTTTATTTTCATAAGTTTCCATTTTAGCCTTTGCCGCAGTCTCAGCAAATCCATTTCTCTCAATCACCTTTGAGTAGTAATATGCTGATGCTTTGGGGGTTCTCGGTCTGTCAGCACCTTCAAAGTAAACATAGTGCAATCCAAATCGTTGACTGTAGCCTTGAGGACCCTCAAATCCATCCATTAGAGACTGGACTGTAAACCTCTGGACGTCAATTTCATCCAAAAGCACAGCTGTTTTGACAGAGAGATGTAGTTAGTAAACTTTAGATAGCAACCTTTTATTATATAGTCTGATTTTAATGGGATATTTCAACCAAAAATTCTGTCATTAATTATTCACCCTCATGTCATTACAAACCTCTTGAACCCGTCAGACCTTCGTTCATCTTCGGAACACAAATTAAGATATTTTTGATTAAATCCGAGAGCTCTCAGACCCTCCATAGACAGCAACACAACTGAAATGTTCCCAGGTCCAGAAACGTAGCAAGGACATTGGTAAAATAGTCCATGTGACATCAGGGGTTCAACCTTAATTTTACAAAGCTACGATAATGAAGATGAACGAAGGTCTTACAGGTTTGGAACGACATGAGTGTGAGTAATTAATGACAGAATTTTCATTTTTGGGTTAACTATCCCTTTAAGGTTTGGCAAATAGGGTTTTTGGCCTGGAAATAATGAATACTATATAATGAATAATTCAAATATAAAAATGTTAGAATCTCCAAGATCTTAGGTTTAGGTTACCAACTCCCTGACTGACTTGTTATCTCTTTAAACATTTAAAAGGTTTTAAACTAGGGCTGTCAGTTTAACGTGTTAACTTAATTAATTACCAAGGGAGAGCAATAGGCTATTACACGAGTGCTAATTTTGTCCCGAATATCACGAGTTTAAATTTGATTTTATACAACAGTTCAGTAAATAAGAAGTTGATATTGTGTTATATTTTAAACACAATATTATGTGTTTTTGCTCAATTTTGCAAAGAATATATTACCTTTAAAGCCATAGCAGAATTGTTGTGCGTCTTCGAGCAACACAGCGGTGTTAAGTTTCTGAATGAATCCGCATTTTGAACGAATCGTGTGAATCAAAAGGTGCGTTCGACTTAACGCGGCGCTGCGAAGATCGATCAAATTCTGACTTGAAGCTAATGCATGCCGGTTCTAAATTTTGTCTGACTTGAGACGGAGCCGATGCCATGTGACTGTTGATTCCATGAGATTCACTGCATGACAACGATCACGTGTTTCGGGTTTATTCTAACCTTTTCAATTCCAATAATGGCCACAAATCTGTGTTTTTAGAACAGTAAAAGCTTTTTTACTGCAAGTGGCTTCTCTCGTTGACAGCCATCTGTAGCTGTGGTTCAAGTCGAACGCACCTAATGATTCAAAGGCCAATTCATAAAGAGAGCCATTTACATCATTCCTGAATGAGTCAGCTGTTTGAACGAATCTAATGAATTACATTTATCGCCACCTGTTGGTAGTTTTAGTTTCTTATTTAGAGTATCATTTAATTATTATTAATCCCTCATGTCGTTTCAAACCTTTCTTGTGTGGAACATAAAAGAAGGTATTTTCAAAGACTATAGAATACCCTTCAAGGGACTTTGGTATTTTGAAGACTGTTGATAACAAAGCTGTTTTGGTTAACAATGATTTCCATTGTATGAACAAACAATACTGAGATGTTTCTCAAATTATCTTCTTTCATGTTCCATAGTTTATGTTAGGCCGTTGTAGCCTAAATGATTATGTGTAATAATTTTTTTGTTGTTGAATCAAATAAAATATTTCTAAAGCTACCATTTGTAATGTCTACTTGATACTTTCTCATTTAACACAAAAATATCTTTTAAATAATCTTTTGTGGGTATTTTCACAGTCAAATTTATTCTGCGATTAATTCGATTAATTAATCGAAACATCATGTAATTAATTACATTAAAAATTGTAATCGACTGACAGCCCTATTTTAAACATGAACTAGTTTTCTTAAGATGTTTACCTTTCATTGCCTCATTAATGTAGGCTTTGAGATAGTCGACACGCTCAGTGTCATTGAACACATCACCACTGTATTCAGTTGGCATTCCATTTCCTGTGATGTAGATGGGCACCTTTGTGATGGACGTGTACTCTAAAGAGATGTAGTTCAATAATCTTCGAAGACCCCACGGAACAGACTGGATCTGGTCAGAAGCTGTGGGGGGCCATGTGGGGTCAATATGAGTCTGGAAGTCCCCGACATTATTCGGTCCAGCATCACAACTATTCAAGCTCTCACTAATCAGTCGGGAAGTGTGGTGGTTAAGTCCAAAGAAATCAGCTGTGCCTTGAATTCTTTGTTTCTCAGCCTCAGTAAAAACAGGGAGTCTTGCCAGCTCTTTACCACATAAATCTTTCTTTTTCTCAATTTGTTCCTTTAACACGGTTGAATAGTCTCCATCTACAAATATGGGACGAGCAAACCAGCCAAGCATGAAGTTTAGATAACGCTCAGCTGCTGCTACATCCTGATCACTTGAGGGATTCCTCGGCTCTGCCCAATCAGAGTTAAGAGCAATGCCCACTTTTCCACCTTGCAGATTTCTGTAATTATCATTATAAATATGCCAGGCTTCAGCATGAGATTTTAGAATATTGTGCGTCACCTGCAAAAACAAACAAAGAATTGTCACTTTCTAAATTCATAAAAATATATGGTACTTCCTCAGATTGACAGACACACCTTGTAAGATGCGATTATTGGGTCTTTCACTCTTGGGGGATGTTCCCCTGTTCCGTACCCCAAGTTGCTCACTACCCACGGGCTGCCGAAGGTGATCCATGTTTTGACTCTGTCTCCATAATGTGAGAAGCAGAAATCAGAAAATTCTTTAAAAGCTTCCACAATAGAGTCATTTTCCCAGCCGCCTGAGTCCTGCAGAGCTTGGGGAAGGTCCCAGTGATGCAGGGTAACAGTGGGCTCGATGCCGGATTGTAGGAGTGTATCAATCATCTTGTCATAATAAGCAACACCTTTTTCAATCAAACTTTCTTTGTGTCCGGTGGAGAAAATGCGAGCCCAGGAAATTGAGAACTGATAATTAGGTGCCATCATGCCCCTAAGCAGATACACATCGTAGTCCACCTTGTGATAACTATCACAGGCCAAATCAGTGGTCTGGTTTTCAAAGACATGACCCTCATGGCTAAATCGGTCCCATATTGTCTCGCCCTTCCCGTGTTCAGTCCATCCACCCTCCACTTTGAAACTCTCACTGGAGACGGACCAGTCAAAATGAACTGGGAACAAGCCACTCAAGAACTGATCACGCTCAGCTTCAGTTTGACTTCTGAATTTCTCCCAGACCTTTTGGTATGAGAATGCAGAAGCTGATTTCTGATGTGAGACTGTCTTAGTATTTTCCATCTGCAAACTAAATGAGAACATACTTGTTATGCTGACTATTACATAACTATTATTTACTGATATTTGTACCTTATTGGTTTCAGCTTTACCTTTTGAGTGTATCTTTCTGATCTAGCTTCTCAAAAAGGTGTGTGATGTCACAACCCATGATGTGAAGATCTTTCTTCTGTAAAACTGGCAAATAATAGGTTAGCATCTGGTATTTTAATTCCATAAATAGCATCTTAGACTTTGGACCCATCACTTAAAGAAATATGCTAACATTTACCTCCAAGAATTGTGTGAAGTGGCTGGAAATTATTTTCATATCCATCACAGTCTTCGACTGTCAGCTGATACATTAGGATGGGTTTTTGACCACTGCCAATCTGAAACAAGAGCGTCAAGTGTCATTCCAGTGTCCTAAAATGTTCTGTCACATCAACCAATGAATATTAAAAACCAGCTGAGTTAAGTGACCAGCTGTGAAATCTGATGACTATTCACTATTGTACAGATGATTATATAATATTTCAAGAGCCACAACAAATCATTACGTGTAACTTCCTCAATTCCTCTGTAAGAGGTGTCTCCAATTTGCAGTTGCACTGCATATGGAGAGATATGAAATCCACATGTGCCTGAAGATGAGACAAGAGACGTATGTTATAAATAACATAATATTGACTATTGACCAGCATAATATATGATGATCTGTCTTGAACACTTACCATGATTTTTGGAGTTATGGAGTTAATTTCACTGGCTCTGATCCCAACAGACAGATGAAGTGCTGAGAGAGAGAGAGAGAGAGAGAAACACTCATTCACTGTATTATTATAATGAACTATATAAAAGTAAACTTTTTGTTGTTGTTGTTTTAAAGGGGTGGTTCATTGCGATTTCACTTTTTTAACGTTAGTTAGTGTGTAATTTTGCTGTTTGAGCATAAGCAATATCTGCAAAGTTACGAAGCTGAAAGTTCAATGCAAACGGAGATATCGTCTTTTAAAATTCTGGCAGTTTAATGCCTACAAAAACGGCTGGTAGGGACTACAACAAGTTACTTCCCGGGTTCGTGACATCACAAACCCAGATAAACCCCGCCCTCGGGAAAAGGCAGCAAAGGGGGCGAGGCCATGCTGCGCTGCTTTAGAGAAGAGGAAGAGAAAACGTCTCCAGGTTACGTAAAAGTAAATTATGTGAAAAATAATGGGTTTTTAAAAAAACGAAGCATTAACACATGTTAGACTGCACCCCATAAACACAATCAAGCCTAGAAAAAAACCAGTGAACCACCCCTTTAACATTTGTCCACGAACATGGGCCTGTTTTCACATTACATGCGGTAAGTTGTCTCAGTGGGCCATAAAATGAGCTGTTTAGCCTTTTTTCAGCTACATTTAAACCATGAAACAATTTAGCATTTTATTCATGAAACATATGATAATGTATGATAATAAATTAATTAATAAACTCATGCCTTACCTTTGAACATTTGATGATAGACATTGTAAACATTTGCATGAGACTGGACAGCATTTTGAAGTTGCACTTCATGTAGCTCATGCAGGTGACTGAATGTGATGATTGTGTCCACAAGATCTCTAAATGCACTGAACACAAATCCTGCATACTGCTCAAACATCTGCACCAGTAATGGATTCTCCCAGCCTCCAAATCTGGCTCTGAAGAGTTCTGGTACAGCAGAACGATGGAGAACCAGCAGAGGTTTGATGCCCGATTCAGTCAGCTGCTGCACGAGCGTCTTGTAGCACTTCACAGTGTCTTCATGCGGCTGGTTGGGATCACCTGAGGGAAGGATGAGAGACCAGGACAGGGGAACTTTAAAGTGGGTCACCCCTCTGCTCTGAAGGTACAGGAAGTAGGCTCTGGATTGTTGAGGCAGTGGACCTCCACAGTTAAACACATTATCTTCATCTGATGGTGAAGTCTGGCTGGTTTTCAGAGGGCCAGCAAGTAACATGAAGTCCTGTTGCTCTGCATTACTGGAGCTCAAAAAAACAGCCAACAAACCTAGAGAAAGAAATCCCTCTAGGACCTTCATCATGACTGTTCTACAAAGGGGAAGAGTGTTCAAAGCTCTTTATAAGTACTACTGCTAATCTAAGGGGGAGGCATACATATTAGCGTCACAATCCTGCAGTTTAACTTTTATCTAACTAGTGATACAATTTATGGCAGTTGTTAAGTTTCATAAGTATCATATTGACCAGTTGCCAGGAACCTATGGCTAGCGAGTCACACATGGCTCTCTGATAAGAAATTAAACTAGCATGAAAGCATAAAATGCATTTCCCTTTAAATGATAAAGTGGGCCTTTTGCCCCTACAGAGGTCTTGACCTTCTTGACTGTATTAAAAAAATACAATAATTTTGACATAATCTGTTGAACTGGGCAAAAACAGACAACCTTAATTTGTAACTTGTAAACTGTTGCATAAAATCAGAATCACATTTGCACGCATGCTATTCAAAAACAGCACTAATTGCTCATGTGATATTGTCTAACTATATCATATGATATAAATACAATACAAAAACTCTCAGGAGTATTTTTGACAAGGGGGCATTTAAATGCATTATAGGCTACAGGTGCGTTAAATGCATTAATGATTTTAACACCTTATTTTTTCCCCATAACTAATTAATTAAATTTATACGTTATATAGACAGCACTAATTATTAGCTATTTATCTACTTACAAACCCTTTGCAGTTCTTAAATTAACCCCAGTTTGGGAAACCCTGGTGTTTATTGCATTTCATGTTGATATCAAAGAAGGGAATGTATTTTCTGTAATCAGTAATGGACTACAATTTGTAAGCAATCTACCCAGCACTGACAAAGACCAGTCACTTTCTCCAAAATTCCTACTCAGAAACTTTAAACACACATTTGCAAACTCAGCGTCAGCAAACCCCAAACATTTAAAATGAGCATAGACAGTGCCTATAAATTTGATTGATAAATAACAGTGACCTGCCGTCAGATTCTTGTTTGCTGTCTTAGAGACAAGTGTGACTTCCCAAGACACCTATTTCAGTGATAACTGTCAGGCAGTAGATACATTTTATCTGTGGTATTCCATTAAAAAAAAAAAAAAACTAACAGAACATTTAACTTGACACATCATACTGAAAGGACAATGCCTGTGGTGTGTGACATTGGAAAAAACAGCAAGACATGGCACAGCAGTCAAAGATGTCCATCTAACACATATGCACACAACAAACATAGCACATACCTTCAAAACTATAGTTCATACAGAAATTAAAACTTGCTGAAAATTTATTCACCATCAAGCCAAGGCACAGATGAGTTTTGTTTCTTCATTCGAACAGATTAAGAGAAATTTAGCATTGCGTCACTTGCTCACCAGTGGATCTTCTGCAGTGAATGGGTGCCGTGAGAATGAGAGTGATAAAAACAATCACTAATCCACAAGTAATCCACACAACATACATATCACATTTATGTGTCGAGTAAACAAGCAAAGTGCATGTGATTGTAGTACCGATGTGGAAATGATGAAGACTTTCAAATTTGAAAGTTTGAAAAGATGCATCCATGTGGCTGTGACTGAATGCAACTGAATATAAAGGAAAAAAGATTTGGAAAGTAGTTTAAAAACATAAAAGGCTGTTGACGAGTAAGTTACATGACTATTTTTGTTTCGAGTGTCAGGACTACAGAGGTTATATTTTCACAATATGAAATACTGTACTTAACATATGCTTGTCACGGTGCGTGCGGGGAGATGAAGCGAGGACTCAAGTGCAGGAGGAATGGTTATTTATTTTGATAATAATAAAATGAAACAAA
>NW_015631094.1:88324-94243 GCF_001515625.1 Sinocyclocheilus rhinocerous | reverse complement strand
GAGGCTAACGAGGGAGACACAGGTGGAGCAACTTAAACTATAACGAGGTAACAAGATGGTAGGGGCAAGACAATAGACAGGAGAGAGCACATGGCAACAGACAAACACAAGCCATGTGCTCACAGAACACAGTGCGGGGCCGGCAGCCTGGCAGGCAGCAAGAGCGGAGCCTGCCTCAAGGAGGGAGGCAGGGCAAGCAGCTGGGGTAGAGCGGAGCTTAAGTGGAGCCGACAGGGCGTGAAGCTTGAGCTTGGGTGGAGCCGGCAGGGCGTGAAGCTCGAGCTTGGGCGGAGCCGACGCTAGGCCGCTGTGTTTTTCGTTGTGAAAGCGAAACTACTTTGTTTGGTCTTCCAAAAGAGGACGATATCTGCTTCGTCATGCCTAGAGCTGATCTGTGCTGGTCGTGTCACGGTGCGTGCGGGGAGATGAAGCGAGGACTCAATTGCAGGAGAAATGGTTATTTATTTTAATAATAAAAATGAAACAAAAACAAACTCAAACCACACCGAGTGGGAAAAACAGACAGGCAGGCCTAAAGCTGCACACATGCAGACACGAACACACACAATGAGAAATGACGGATCAGCACAGGATTACAGACACCAGGAGAATAAATAGGAAACCAAACGAGGAGGCTAACGAGGGAGACACAGGTGGAGCAACTTAAACTATAACGAGGTAACAAGATGGGAGGGGCAAGACAATAGACAGGAGAGAGCACATGGCAACAGACAAACACAACACAAGCCATGTGCTCACAGAACACAGTCATCTGGTGGCCCTCCTGGGCACACCCGCTGAAGACTGTGACAATGCTGTTTAATGTCTAATGTGTTTCTTTGAAACTATTAGGAAATACCCAAATGTTGGTAATTATTTCTTAGTTTCAAGGGCACATAATATGTCAGTAATTATGTAATACATTGTATTATCAGTGATGCATTTCTCTCCAAAATAAATGATAATATTAAAACACACACTATAGACATACAGTGAAATATATACTATAATAAAGCACACTTACTTCCATATGAGAATATTGCACATGCATTTTGCAGTTTACTTTGTCCTGAAACGATGTAATATGAATAAGAAAACTGTGATAAAAAAGTCTCTGTATAACAGATACATATAAAAGGTTTATAAACATAAAGCAACTTTAGCAACAAGTCTCTATATTACAGTGTAATTGTAATCTCAGAAGAGACCCTGCCTCCCATCCTCACTTTTTGTGGTACATCAATAAGAAAGTCCAAAATCAAGTTAACAAATGGGATTTGGGACTCCAAGGTCTGTCACTTCCCAATTATCTTTCTCGGTCAGATGGTATGGAAGGCAGACCTATAATCCAGGAAGAGCATCTTTACATATGTTTCACTGCAGTTCAGGTGTTGAAGTGTATAATGCAATTAAAGCTATGGCCACCGTCCACTGATTGGTTGGGGTGGTAGGCAAACGAGAGTTAATGTATGCAAGTATGAGTTTCTCTAAGCACTTCATGGCGATTGATGGTAATGCTACTGGCCTAAAATCATTGAGAGTACATGTGTCTAATTTCTTAGAGACCTGTATGATAATAACGGACTTGAATAAGCGTGGTACTACTTCTTGCATAAGAGACTTATTAAAAATGTCACACCTGCCAGTTGCGTGGCACAGACCTTCAGGACTTTAGGTGAAACACCATAAATTATGTATTGCACATTGTTAGTATATTACACTGACCCTACTGCAACCTTATAGATAAGGCCTGTGGATGAATATTGGATAACTATGGACGTCAGTGTATCTTGCTCTGTTGCATAATACTGTGCATGTGTTTGTGGATTAACAATCAACATTTTCCAGCTGTCATTTGGACCCCAAACTAGATGTTTGTTGGTGAGCGTGATCCTCTAAAGAAGTTTCAGATGTAAGAGCTGTATCAATGGCCTCTGCTAAACAAATGTTTTATTTAGGTTTTAAAGCAACATATTCTGTACTTTTGAATAGATCTATGTCTCTCTCTTCCTCTCACTAATACTGTTTTATGTTATTGGTAAACACTTTACCAAAGATTGTACAGTACTAGGGTTTCTGTGTCAATACTAAACTGTAATGTTTATTGTACAGTTAGGTCCATATATATTTGGACACTGACACAATTTTCATAATTTTGGCTCTGTATGCCTCCAGAACAGAATTAAAAATAAAACAATCAAGATGAAATTGAAGTGTGGACTTTAAGCTTTAATTCAAGGAGTTGAACAAAAATATAACATAAAGGGGTGGTTTCCTGGACAGGGTTTAAATTAAGCCAGGAGTAGGCTTAATCTAGAATAGTTAATCATGGTTTAAAAAATGGCTTTCTGAAACACAGATTAAGTACAGATTACTAACTCCTGGACTATGGAGTCCTGAACTAAAATAAACTAGATTAATTTAAAACCAACTGTGCTTATCTAAATTAGCACAGCAGAGGTTGCCTGTAAAACATGGAAAAGCTTAAAGGGGTCATATGATGCGATTTAAATTTTTCCTTTCTCTTTGGAGTGTTACAAGCTCTTGGTGCATAAAGAAGATCTGTAAAGTTGCAAAGACTAAAGTCTCAAATCCAAAACAATGTGGTAAGGGGCGTAACATTTCCGTCAGATGCTTGAGGTATTCGGCCAATCACAACGCATTGGATAGCTGGCCAATCAGAGCACACCTCGCTTTTTCAGACTGATGAGCTTTGTAAAAATCGACGCGTTTCAGAAAGGCGGGGCATAGAGGAGAAACAATAATGTACAGTATGTGGAAAATAATGTGTTTTTTGAACCTTAAACCGCATAAACACATTTCATTACACCAAATACACCAAATAATGTTCTTTTTAGCAGCATCATATGACCCCTTTAACATTTTATGGAAATGAGAAACAAATCCAAGGAAAACAACAGCAGTGGAAAAAAAGACTGCAATAAAACAACAACAACAACAACAAAATGTTACTGAACAAGAGAAAACTTTTTTGCAAAGTAAAGCAAAGTAAACTGCACACATCAGGTGTCAGATAAAAGAAAATGAATGCCTAGAAATATCTTTGCAATGAATTCTTGCAATCAGCTGTTGTTATCAGTTTTGCAATATTTGTATTATTATAATTTATTATATTATCCGTAAAGCCATAGTCATAGTCAGAATTATATTGGCACCCTAAGAATATGTTTATCCTTTTGATCTTTCAAAAAAAGTAAATAAATAATAAAAAAACATTAAAAATCATAAAATCTAACTTTTCAACAAAATCACATGAAATTATCCAGCCATGACTTCCTGTTTCACATGAGTATAAATATGAAGGAACACAAAGGCCAAATTCCCTTTATCATCCATCACAATGAGAAATATATATATATATAGTTCTGATGTGTAGCAACAGATTGTTGAGCTTCGCAAACTATGAAGTCAAGAAAATAGCACAAAATAGAAAGTCAATAAATAAATAAATCAAATCAAAGTAAGAAAAGAGCTAAAGCATTGCACATTTACATTTCCACCATTAGGACAATAATTAAGTTCCAATCAACAGGAAAAATTACAAATCTGTCTATAGTATATCGTCTGTGTCTGGATTGTCTAAATGCAATGTGAGGAAGATTTATGTGGCCAAAGATTTTCCAAGGATCACAGCTGGATAGTTGTAGAAAATAGTTGAGTCTTGGGGTCAGCAAGCCTTATAATCGGCCAGGGTTGGATCTTCTAACAGAGCAATGATCCAAAAGGACCATCAAAATCAACAAAAAAATGGGTCAATGAGCACAAAACGAAGGTTTCTGCCATGGCCGTCCCAGTTCCCTGACCTGAACCCTATAGAAAACTGAAGAGGAGAGAGTTTATCATGGAGCTGGGAGTCTGAAGGATCTGGAGAGATTCTGTATGAAGGAATGGTCTCTGATATCTTGTCAGGTGTTCTCCAAACTCATCAGGAATTATAAGAGAGATTCATAGCTGTTAAATTGGCATATGGATGTTGCAAAAAGTATTGATAAAAGGGTGCCATTAATTGTGGCCAATGGGTATTAGAGAAAAACAGTTCTGTCCCATCTCTTCCATTTTACTTTAATGAAAGATTAAGTTAAAAAAAAAATAAAAGATCAAAATGATTAACAGTGCAGATTTATTTTCACAGGCTTCTTTGTTCATATCTACAAAGGGTGCCAATAATTTTGATATATAAAAATTGGAAGCACAACATTAATCTGAAGTTAAACCTGCCTCCTGGTAGGTTTAATATAAGCCTCAATTTAGTCCTGAAGTAGCTCTAGTCTTCCTCCAGGAAATCAGCCTATTAAATTCTGGACTAGACAAAGTCTAAGACTATTTAAAACCATGACAGAGAAATCAGATTTCTGTTAGTCTTGTTTAAAGGGCCATTTTAGTATAGGACTAGGCTTAATCTCTGTCCGGGAAACCACCCCAAAATGCTATATTTATGCTATAAATGGAATTACAACCATTTTTATACACAGTCCCCCCATTTTCAGGGGCTCAAATGTAATTGGACAAATAATCATAAATAAAATGTTCATTTTTTATATTTTGTTGAGAATCCTTTGCAGGCAATGACTGCCTTAGGTCTGGAACTGGAAGACTGGGTTTCCTCCTTTGTGATGCTTTGCCAGGTCTTTACTGCAGCTGACTTCAGTTGATGTTTGTTTGTGGGTCTTTCTGCCTTTAGTTTTGTCTTCGGCGAGTGAAATGCATGATCAATCTGGTTGAGATCAGGAGATTGACTTGGCCATTGCAGAATATTCCACTTTTTAACCTTCAAAAACTCCTGGGTTGCTTTTACTGTATGTTTTGGGTCATCGTCCATTTGTACTATGAAGTGCCGCCCAATCAACTTTGCTCCATTTGACTGAATCTGGGCAGAGAGTATATCCCTATACACTGCAGAATTCTTCCGGCTGCTTCTGTCCCTTTGTCACGTCATCAATAAACACCATTAACCCAGTGCCACTGGAAGCCATGCACGCTCATGCAATCCCACCGCTCCACCATGTTTCACAGATCATGTTGTAAGCTTTGGATCATGAGCTGTTCCAAGCCTTCACCATACTTTTTTTCTTCCAGTCATTCTGGTGCAGGTTGATCTTAATTTCAGCCGTCCAAAGAATGCTTTTCCAGAAGTGGTCTGGCTTTTTAGAAGTTTTTTTTGGCAAAGTCTAATCTGGCCTTGTTTGCACCTTGTGGTGAACCCTCTGTTTTTGCTCTCGTGAAGTCTTCTTTTGATTGTAGATTTTGACAGTGACACGTCTACCTCCTGGAGAGTGTTCTTCACTTGGCTGGATGTTGTGAAAGGGTTTTTCTTTACCATGGAGAGGATTCTCTGATCATCCACCACTGTTGTCCTCTGTGGACGTCCAGTCCTTTTTATGTTGCTGAGCTCACCAGTGCGTTCTTTTTTTCTCAGAATGTACCAAACTGTTGATTTGGCCACTCCTAATGTTCCTGCTATCTCTCTAATGGATTTGTTTTGTTTTTGAAGCCTCACAATTGTCTGTTTCACTTGTATGGAGAGATCATTTGACCGCATGATGTGGGTTCACAGCAACAACTTCCAAATTCAAATGACACACTTAGAATCAACCCCAGACCTTTTACCTGCTTAATTGATGTAGAAATAACGAAAGAATAGCCCACGCCTGTCCATGAAACAGCTTTCGAGTCAATTGTCCAATTAGTTATGGTCTCTTGAAAAAGGGGGGAGGTACATATTAATGAGCTGTAATTCCTTAACCTTTCCTCCAATTTTGATGAGAATACCCTCAAATTAAAGCACAGAGTGTGCACTTTAAGCCCATATTCATTATATAACTGTAACTTGAATATGTTTTGGTCAGCAGCTAAAATAATACAAATTGTGCCCGTGTCCAAATATATATGGACCTAACT
>NW_015631094.1:76817-78711 GCF_001515625.1 Sinocyclocheilus rhinocerous | reverse complement strand
CTTGAAAAAGGGGGGAGGTACATATTAATGAGCTGTAATTCCTTAACCTTTCCTCCAATTTTGATGAGAATACCCTCAAATTAAAGCACAGAGTGTGCACTTTAAGCCCATATTCATTATATAACTGTAACTTGAATATGTTTTGGTCAGCAGCTAAAATAATAAAAATTGTGCCTGTGTCCAAAATATATATGGACCTAACTATATGTTAAGTCATTTTAATGAACTTACGGCCAGATTTACTAAACAGGGCAAATAAGCATTAGAGCACAATTCCATAAAAGCGCCGATGGGAGGGGAAAATTCTGTCGGTTATTTACTAACAATGCGCACATTAAAGAATTGAAATTGAAATGGTTGCAAATGTCATTAAACTTTCAATTCATATGATCATGCATTTTTTAAAAAAAAGTCTTCAAATGATTTTGACAGATGATTTACAATGATTAAAAGCTTCATTAATAAATCATTAACATACATTATATAATGCTTGATGGATCATTAGTTAATGTTTACAATTGTCATTAAACTTCAATGTGTTTTAAAAATCTACAAAGGATTTAAACAAAAATTATACAATGATTACAAGTTTATTTGTTAATGTACTTTTGAATGCTTACAAGTGTCATTAAACTTCAGTTCACATATTAGCTAATGCTCATTTTTACATTTACAAATGTTGTGAAAATATAGCTTAATTATTAATTTTAAGCACTTCACAAACTATTCATTTTAATATATTCATTAACTAATAATCTGTAAAGGTCATATACACTGAAAAAAACTATACTGGTAAGGTAAGTGGTTGCAAACAATTTATTTTAGTTACATTTAATAAAATTTTTTTTTTGAAAGTTAGTCAACTAAATTTATTTATTTAAATGTAGCTAAAATAAACTGATTGCAACCACTTACCTTAAAAAAATTTGTAAATTCAATGAATAATTTTTTTAGTGTATTTGGTCTTTGTTTGTTGTGTAGACTTCTACTATTTGCACATCTTAAATATTTTATTAATTATTTGTTAATGATTAGTTAATGTTTACAAATGTCATTCAACTTTCAATGCGTTTTGAAAATCTACAAAAGATTTTAACAGAAATTACACAATGATTACAAGTTTATTTGTTAATATACTGTTGAATGCTTACAAGTGTCATTAAACTTCAGTTCACATATTAGCTAATGCTCATTTTTACATTTACAAATGTTGTGAAAATATAGCTTAATTATTAATTTTAAGCACTTCACAAACTATTCATTTTAATATATTCATTAACTAATAATCTGTAAAGGTCATATACACTGAAAAAAACTATACTGGTAAGGTAAGTGGTTGCAAACAATTTATTTTAGTTACATTTAATAAAATTTTTTTTTTAAAAGTTACTCAACTAAATTTATTTATTTAAATTTAGCTAAAATAAACTGATTGCAACCACTTACCTTAAAAAATTTTGTAAATTCAATGAATAATTTTTTTAGTGTATTTGGTCTTTGTTTGTTGTGTAGACTTCTACTATTTGCACATCTTAAATATTTTATTAATTATTTGTTAATGTTTTTGCAGTACCCAATCTAAAGTGGAAACTATTCATCAATTGTAAATGTTTATAAATATTTACTAATCATTAGTACCTTCATGAGCAGTCATTTTGATGGCAAAAAGTGTCCAAAATGACCGGAATTTACCCTATTTTCACATCTTTACAAATCATTTATTAATAATTTGTTCATGTTTTTGCAGTACCCAATCTAAAGTGGAGACTATTAATCATTTATAAATGTTTATAAACATTTACTAATTTTTTAGTATCTTTATTGGCACTGGACTTTTAGCTACTTTAACAACGTTTGTGTAAAGGGTGGTTAGTTAAGTTTAGCTAAATGCTTG
>NW_015631094.1:57026-75443 GCF_001515625.1 Sinocyclocheilus rhinocerous | reverse complement strand
GTAAACATTTGAGTCTAAAAGAGACTCAAGACAACAAATTCATTTGAGAATTGTTTCATTTCATAACGTAAAGTACAGTTAACAGGTATTCTTTATTTCATTGTGATTATCTTATCTTTCTTTACATTGGTTACATGTAATAAATCATTTTTGTTAATCTAAGATAAACGTTCTGGGATTTATTGAGGATTTTCTGGTTAACTGTACATTATGGAGGCACCGCCATATATATTTTTACTGCTCTTGAGTTATACGTTAGTAATAGAAACCATAGGTGAATTTCCAGCCTAATTCTAAATCTTTCAGCCGGGACATCAGGCTCCTGTGCGCCAACTGATTACACACACCCAGAGAAGGGTTACATTTTGGAGGCACCGCTGGGATCCATTTTCCCTGTATGGTTGTCTATTCTACCGTTCTTTGCTTATTGCAGTGTTGGTGAGAATTTAGTGTTTTTTTGCATCATGGATTTTTCTCAGGCAGCTGAGTGGAGTCGTCAGGTCCAGGTTAGTCCTATTAAATGTGTCATACTTAGCGGTGTTCCCTTAGATGTGAAGGACGAGACCATTACCGAGGTATTAAACACTGTGAAAGCGTTTGGACGTACCCAAATTCGGGGACGACGAGGAGATACTACAGGAATGAATTTGTTCCTGTTGATTGAAACTAGCATTGAAGTTGACCCTAACATTGTACCTCCAGAAGTAGGCATTCCTGGAGTGGTGGTCCCTTGGGGTGTTCATATCCCTGAAACTGAAGATCCGGTTGCTCCAGAAGCCACTTTTAAGGAGAAGTTGATGTTTCTGATGCAACAGGAAGGGAAGTCATTGAGTGATGTGACGTCACTTCTTGAACCAGAACCGTCTCCTAATGTTGATGTAAACCTGAACTTAGTGAATGCCATTGACCGTCTGGTTGATAAGTGTACACAGGGGCCAGGTGATACCCTTACTTACAGGAAACTGAGAGTGTTTTCAGGTGTGCAACCTGTTCCGCCTGGGGAAGAGGATTATGAATCCTGGATGGAACAAGCAGCTCAGATGATTGGTGAGTGGCAATGTGCTGAGACTGTTAAGAGACAGCGCATTGTGGAAAGTTTGAGAGGACCTGCCGCTGACATAGTCAGATTTTTGAAGGTGAGCAGTCCGACTTCAACTGCTGCTGACTATCTTAGGGCTCTTGACATAGCATATGGCAGTACAGAGAGTGAGTCAGACCTGATGGTGAAGTTTGGTAGCACTTACCAAGAGCCAGGTGAGAAACTTTCTGCTTTTCTGTACAGACTTGATAAGATTCTTCACCGTATCTTTCTGAAAGGTTGTGTTCAAGTGGAAGACTTGAACAGAAGACGGATGGAGCAGATTATTAAAGGAGCTCTTACTACTGACATTGTAGCGATGAGGCTAAGAGTGACTTACAGCTTGCGTGATCCGCAAAATTTTTCAGACCTGCTTAGAGAGGTAAGGGAGGAAGAAAACTGGATTAATGCCAGAGATGGGGCCAAAGTCGGGGCTACTACCACTGCTGTGTCTCGGGTAACTGCCTCAGAGAAGGAGGTAGAGAGCTTGAAATGTGATGTGAAAGAATTGTCAGCTCAAGTGAGTAAATTGATGAAAGTTGTTGGATCAACTTCAGTTCCGGAGTCCTCTTCACAGAAAAATCTTTCAGTGATGAGTGCTGATGCCAAGGCCAGGGATGCTGTTCCAAACAGAGACCTTGCATCGCCTGTTAAGCCAGGTATTTTCTGTTACAAATGTGGCGAAGATGGACATACCAGAAGAGAATGCAAAGGGGAGGAAAACCTGAGGAAGGTTAACCAGAAGCTTATTAAACAGAGCCGCTTGCCGGGAAACTTCAGAGGGGTTCTGTGAAGGAACGGCACTGGGCTCCTTTGGAAATGCGTTCCAACTCTTTTCTTTCTGAACATAAACCTTCTTCTGATCTTCCTTTTGGATTAGTAGGTCCAACTTCTGAAGTTCCTGTGCAAATAGAAGGAGTCTATGCTAAAGCATTATTAGATAGTGGTTCACAGGTTACAATCTTGTACAGAAATTTCTACCATACTCACTTGAAGCACTTACCTTTAAAGCCAGTGGAGAATCTGGAAATCTGGGGATTGAGTTCTCATAAGTATCCTTATGACGGTTACTTGCCCATTCGCCTTGAATTTACAGAAGCGGTTGCTGGAGTACCTCAAACAGTTGATACGCTTGCTTTAGTTTACCCTGATCCCAAGCCGGAGCAACCGATAGCTATCTTGGTTGGGACAAATACTTCTTTGGTCCGACAGTTATTTGACGTTTGCAAGGAGAAGGCAGGAGAAAACTTCATGAATGTCTTGACTGTTCATCCAGTGGTTAAAGCAGCTTATGAGACTATTCAGAATTCAATTGGAGTTACTTCTTATCCCGATAAACCTGGGGTTGTGTGGTTCATCCAGCACAAACCAATTACTTTGAAGGCTGGAGAAGTTTGTCAAATTCATGGAAAGCCAAAGTTTTCTAGTGAGTTGTTTGAGAAGCATGTTCTGATTGATCAGGCGACTGACACCATTGCTCCTGAAGAATTGTTAGTGAGGCCTGAATTACAGCCTGCTTCAGTTGTGTCAAACCGGATGGTTACTGTAACGGTAAAGAACATGTCCAGTAAGGAAGTACTCTTGAAGTGTGGTACTCCTATTGCTCACATCTTTCCGGTAGATGTTGTACCTCAGTTGACTCCCAAGAGTAACGTGTCAATGCCGAATACGTCTTTGTCTTCTGATTCCTTTGACTTTGGTAACTCTCCGCTTCCAGAAGAAGCGAAACAACGTTTGATTGAAAAGCTTATGGAGAGGCATGATGTCTTTTCTGCTCACGAATGGGATGTGGGATGTTCCAAGGGTACTGTTCATGAAATCAGATTATCTGATTCCACTCCTTTTCGGGAAAGATCACGTCGGCTAGCTCCTAAAGATTTGGAAGATGTGCGAAAGCATTTGCTTGAACTTCAAAAGTGTGGTATAATCACAGAATCCAAGAGTCCGTATGCATCACCAATTGTGGTGGTACGCAAGAAATCTGGAAGCGTGAGGATGTGCGTAGATTATCGGACTTTGAATCGGCGAACAATACCTGATCAGTATACGGTGCCGAGGATTGAGGATGCCTTACACTGTTTATCTGGTAGCAAATGGTTTTCTGTGCTTGACCTGAGAAGCGGCTACTACCAAATTCCCATGAACAAAGATGACCAGGAGAAAACCGCATTCATTTGTCCGTTAGGGTTTTTTGAATTTGAAAGGATGCCTCAAGGGATTTCCGGAGCGCCTGCTACGTTTCAGAGGGTCATGGAACGAACCGTTGGTGACATGAATTTCCTCGAAGTACTGGTGTATCTTGATGACCTGATCATCTTTGGCAGAACTACAGAAGAACATGAAGAACGGTTGCTCAAGGTTCTGGACAGGTTAAGAGAAGAAGGTTTGAAGCTATCCCTTGACAAATGTCAGTTCTGCAGAACCTCTGTTACCTATGTCGGTCACGTAGTGTCTCAGGAGGGAATCGCAACTGATCCATCAAAAGTGGACGCTGTGATCACCTGGCCAAGACCTAGAACTGTAACAGAATTAAGATCTTTCTTAGGCTTCTGCGGTTATTACCGGCGCTTTGTAAAGGGGTATTCAAGATTATGCCATCCGTTGAATCAACTGCTTAAAGGTTATCCACCACATTCAAGTACAAAGGGGAAGACCGAAAAAACATCTGTTGTGGAGTACTTCAAGGCAACTGATCCTTTTGGGGAGAGGTGGGATGACAAATGCGAGAACGCATTTGAGGAGCTGAAACTCTGCTTGACAAAAGCCCCAGTCTTGGCTTTTGCCGATCCACAATTGCCATACGTACTTCATGTAGATGCTAGCCGAGATGGGCTAGGTGGTGTTTTGTACCAACAACATCCAGAGGGCTTACGTCCTGTTGCCTTTATTAGTCGTAGCCTTTCACCATCAGAGGAGAATTACCCAGCTCATAAGCTGGAATTCCTTGCTCTCAAATGGGCTGTGGTTGATAAATTGCATGACTACCTTTATGGTGTCAATTTTGAAGTGAGAACAGACAACAATCCTTTGACATATATTTTGATATCTGCAAAATTGGATGCTACAGGCCACAGATGGTTGTCTGCATTGTCAACATACACCTTTAGTCTGAAGTATAGGCCTGGCAAGAGAAACGTGGATGCAGATTCTTTGTCCAGACGTCCCCATTTTAGTGTAGCGCCTGATGATGAGTGGGAGGAGATTTCAGCTCCTGGAGTTCGTGCTCTGTGTCAGTCTGTCACAACATGTGAGAATCAGGAAAGTCCTAATGAGTGGAGGGTACGTACTTCTAATTCTTCGGATGACAATGTGTCAAAGGCATTAGGTAATGTTGTTTCCTTTTCTCAGAATGAGCCGAGGAATTCGGACTCTAATGAGTTGAGGGAGGCTCAGGGACTGGATGCTTGTCTGGGAAAAGTGAGGCTAGCCATTAGTCAAAAGCAGCTTCCCAGTAGTGTAAATTTTGACCATCCAGATCTGAAGCTCTGGAAGAAAGAGTGGGGAAATTTAGTAGTGGAAAAGGGAGTGTTGTACAGAGTGATTCCTTTGTCCGACAATAGGGTAAGACGACAACTTGTGCTCCCTACTTCTTTTCGTAACTCGGTATTGACATCTCTTCATGATGAGAGTGGACATTTAGGGTTTGAAAAGACCTATGCTCTCATAAGAGACAGATTTTTCTGGCCAGGTATAAAAGCTGAGGTCGAAAAATACTGTAAAACTTGTGAACGTTGTACAGTCAGAAAGACCTTGTTGAAAAAGACTGCTCTCATGTCGCACTTGCAAAGCTCTAGTCCTTTAGACTTGGTATGTATTGACTTTCTGACGATCGAACCTGACAGTCGAAATGTATGCAATGTACTTGTGGTTACTGACCATTTTACCCGTTATGCGCAAGCATACACCACCAAAGACCAAAAAGCGTTGACTGTAGCAAAGACCTTGTGTGAGAAGTTCTTTGTCCATTACGGGTTACCGAACAGAATTCATTCAGATCAAGGCAGAGATTTCGAAAGCAAATTGATCAAAGAGATGTTGAATGTGTTGGGTATAAAAAAATCTCGGACATCTCCGTACCATCCACAGGGAGATCCCCAACCAGAAAGATTTAATCGAACTCTGTTGAATATGTTAGGTACCTTGAATCCAAGTCAGAAGTCTAAATGGAGTCAGTATATTCCACAGCTTGTACATGCATACAATTCTACTCAGAATGAGTCAACGGGCTATTCTCCCTATTTTCTTATGTTTGGTAGGGAGCCCAAACTGCCTGTGGATGTTTGTTTTGGGATGTTGAATGAAGAAGGCTCTGAAGTATTGCATTCCAAATATGTTGAAAACCTGAAAAGGGGCCTGAAGACTGCTTATGATTTAGCGACTGCATCGGCTGGTAAAGTGAACCAGAATAACAAAAGGAGATATGATGCAAAAGTTCATCAAAATGATTTAAATCCTGGTGATAGGGTTTTTATCAGAAACCTTGGCTTGAAAGGAAAGCAGAAACTTGCTGACCGCTGGAGTTCTGTTATCTTCGTAGTAGAAAAGCAGTTACAAAACTTACCAGTGTACCAGTTGGTTCCGGAAAGTGGTGAGGGTCCAAAGAAAGTTTTACACCGTAACCATATTCTGCCTTTGAGATTTCAAGTTAGAATAAATCAAGACAATGAAGAACTTCCAAAAAGAAATTGCAGAGCTCGAAGAAAACGTTTGAGAAAGAAAGAAAAGAAATCAAATGTGACTGGAACTCCTCTGGAAGTACCACAGGATGTTTTTTCCTCTGATTCAGAGTCTGAATATGGCTATTGGCCATGCTTAATTTGTGACTCTATACCTAGTGAGATGGGTAGGCCTAAGGTTCAGAATTCCACTGCTGTGAAGCAGATTTTGCCTGAACCAGTTGGTGAAACTGACATTGTTCCCTGTGATGGTGATAACAATGACCTTGTTGACCATGAGGTTGTAGGAGCTGTTCCTGTGGGAAAGAATGATGCCCAGGACGGCAATGCACAAACTGGTGTCCCACCCGAGTGTGTTCCTGAGATTTGCTCAGAAACCATATCTGAGACTAATTTAAGGAGATCAGAAAGAGACAGAAAACTTCCAAACAGATTTACTTACCCACAGTTGGGAATACCCAGTAAAGAAACTGTAGTAATTTCCAAATATGGTGATGTGTATTTTCCTAAAGAAAAGGGTACTTGCCAAGTGTGGTGGTGTAATCCACATGCTTTATGTAAAAAGTGTATGGTGAAGAACAAGACTTTGCCTTGTATAGTTCCAAGGGTTTGAGCAAACAGAGCACCCTTAAGTACATTGCATGGGGACATGCTATTTTTCAGTGGGGGGAGGATGTAACATACTCCAGATTTAAAATCATGTATATAATAAGATGTTTCATTTATTTGTGTATTTTATTTTCAAACACATTTAATGTAAAATGTTTCTGTGGTTGTGCTTAAATAATATATATTGATACGATGATGTCTCATATTTAGCAAATGAGGATACTCTCCCTTTTTGAGAGACAGACTGTGATCGTCCAATCAGGTTTCAGACAGGCAGAAGTGGGCTGAATCCAGAACGCGCAGCGACGAGGAAGAAGAGCGAGGAGAATGGTGACGCAGTTGTTTTTGCACGCGAGACTGTCGTTATCTGGAAATATTCCGATTAAGTTTAGTTAGCAAAGTGCAGAACAAGTGTAACGGTTAAATAGTAAATGCTTGTGGTTGCGTCTGGTGGTTTAGTCGTTTTGGTTTAAATTCAGACGGCTGAAGTGATCGTTGTGGAACAGCAGGCCTGGAAAGTTCGGGACACGGCTACCATAGGTCCAACTTCTGAAGTTCCTGTGCAAATAGAAGGAGTCTATGCTAAAGCATTATTAGATAGTGGTTCACAGGTTACAATCTTGTACAGAAATTTCTACCATACTCACTTGAAGCACTTACCTTTAAAGCCAGTGGAGAATCTGGAAATCTGGGGATTGAGTTCTCATAAGTATCCTTATGACGGTTACTTGCCCATTCGCCTTGAATTTACAGAGTACCTCAAACATTTAATACGCTTGCTTTAGTTTGCCCTGATCCCAAGCCGGAGCAACCGATAGCTATCTTGGTTGGGACAAATACTTCTTTGGTCCGACAGTTATTTGACGTTTGCAAGGAGAAGGCAGGAGAAAACTTCATGAATGTCTTGACTGTTCATCCAGTGGTTAAAGCAGCTTATGAGACTATTCAGAATTCAATTGGAGTTACTTCTTATCCCGATAAACCTGGGGTTGTGTGGTTCATCCAGCACAAACCAATTACTTTGAAGGCTGGAGAAGTTTGTCAAATTCATGGAAAGCCAAAGTTTTCTAGTGAATTGTTTGAGAAGCATGTTCTGATTGATCAGGCGACTGACACCATTGCTCCTGAAGAATTGTTAGTGAGGCCTGAATTACAGCCTGCTTCAGTTGTGTCAAACCGGATGGTTACTGTAACGGTAAAGAACATGTCCAGTAAGGAAGTACTCTTAAAGCGGGGTACTCCTATTGCTCACATCTTTCCGGTAGATGTTGTACCTCAGTTGACTCCCAAGAGTAACGTGTCAATGCCGAATACGTCTTTGTCTTCTGATTCCTTTGACTTTGGTAACTCTCCGCTTCCAGAAGAAGCGAAACACCGTTTGATTGAAAAGCTTATGGAGAGGCATGATGTCTTTTCTGCTCACGAATGGGATGTGGGATGTTCCAAGGGTACTGTTCATGAAATCAGATTATCTGATTCCACTCCTTTTCGGGAACGATCACGTCGGCTAGCTCCTAAAGATTTGGAAGATGTGCGAAAGCATTTGCTTGAACTTCAAAAGTGTGGTATAATCACAGAATCCAAGAGTCCGTATGCATCACCAATTGTGGTGGTACGCAAGAAATCTGGAAGCGTGAGGATGTGCGTAGATTATCGTACTTTGAATCGGTGAACAATACCTGATCAGTATACGGTGCCGAGGATTGAGGATGCCTTACACTGTTTATCTGGTAGCAAATGGTTTTCTGTGCTTGACCTGAGAAGCGGCTACTACCAAATTCCCATGAACAAAGATGACCAGGAGAAAACCGCATTCATTTGTCCGTTAGGGTTTTTTGAATTTGAAAGAATGCCTCAAGAGATTTCCGGAGCGCCTGCTACGTTTCAGAGGGTCATGGAACGAACCGTTGGTGACATGAATTTCCTCGAAGTACTGGTGTATCTTGATGACCTGATCATCTTTGGCAGAACTACAGAAGAACATGAAGAACGGTTGCTCAAGGTTCTGGACAGGTTAAGAGAAGAAGGTTTGAAGCTATCCCTTGACAAATGTCAGTTCTGCAGAACCTCTGTTACCTATGTCGGTCACGTAGTGTCTCAGGAGGGAATCGCAACTGATCCATCAAAAGTGGACGCTGTGATCACCTGGCCAAGACCTAGAACTGTAACAGAATTAAGATCTTTCTTAGGCTTCTGCGGTTATTACCGGCGCTTTGTAAAGGGGTATTCAAGATTATGCCATCCGTTGAATCAACTGCTTAAAGGTTATCCACCACATTCAAGTACGAAGGGGAAGACCGAAAAACATCTGTTGTGGAGTACTTCAAGGCAACTGATCCTTTTGGGGAGAGGTGGGATGACAAATGCGAGAACGCATTTGAGGAGCTGAAACTCTGCTTGACAAAAGCCCCAGTCTTGGCTTTTGCCGATCCACAATTGCCATACGTACTTCATGTAGATGCTAGCCGAGATGGGCTAGGTGGTGTTTTGTACCAACAACATCCAGAGGGCTTACGTCCTGTTGCCTTTATTAGTCGTAGCCTTTCACCATCAGAGGAGAATTACCCAGCTCATAAGCTGGAATTCCTTGCTCTCAAATGGGCTGTGGTTGATAAATTGCATGACTACCTTTATGGTGTCAATTTTGAAGTGAGAACAGACAA
Organism: Sinocyclocheilus rhinocerous; assembly: GCF_001515625.1. Lineage (NCBI taxonomy): Eukaryota > Metazoa > Chordata > Actinopteri > Cypriniformes > Cyprinidae > Sinocyclocheilus > Sinocyclocheilus rhinocerous. The sequence continues at coordinate 66,417 of NW_015631094.1, read as the reverse complement.
CAATCCTTTGACATATATTTTGATATCTGCAAAATTGGATGCTACAGGCCACAGATGGTTGTCTGCATTGTCAACATACACCTTTAGTCTGAAGTATAGGCCTGGCAAGAGAAACGTGGATGCAGATTCTTTGTCCAGACGTCCCCATTTTAGTGTAGCGCCTGATGATGAGTGGGAGGAGATTTCAGCTCCTGGAGTTCGTGCTCTGTGTCAGTCTGTCATAACATGTGAGAATCAGGAAAGTGATAATGAGTGGAGGGTATGTACTTCTAATGAGTTGAGGGAGACTCAGGGACTGGATGCTTGTCTGAACTAATGATCAGTTAAGCATTACATAATGTTTGTTAATTATTTATTAATGAAAGCTACTATAAAGTGTTACCAAAAAAGAAAACAAATTGATAATATAGAATTAGAATATAGAGTGCTAGAGTTAGAGGGTCAAATAAAGATGGAAGAGATGTGTTTTTAGCCCTTTCTTGAAGATGGCTAAGGACTGCTCAGATTGAGTTTGGCAGGTCATTCCATCATTCCTTTCAACACGGGTGCAATGTTGGTAAATTTAACCAGTCAAAGCAATCTTATAGTGAAAATCAGTTTTCAGTGAACTTTGCCTTGAGAGAAACTGTATTTGTTATATAAATCTGCAATTATGCTGCATTATCTGAATAAGCAAAGATATCAAATCTGTACTTTTTTTTATCATACCTGTTATCTTGATGTGCGTGTATGCAAGGCTTTAATACAATGTCACACAGGGGTCACTATGCATTGACATCATAGTAAATTTGAGTTGTTAACCCTAAAAAGGGCAAGACCGTAAAGAGACATAAGAAAATACATTTTTTGCTATTTTCCATTTGTAGTGAACAGCACATTCCAGGGCCCAGTTAATTGGATCTTGGTGGATTAACATAAGCAAACTATCCAACGCCATCAGATAAAGATGCTAGGAAAACTGCCAGACACCTCTTAGATGGCAAGAAGACAGGCTTCTGGTACCAAGCCTGGGAAGGACAGTTTCTGCCCTTCACCCACCTAAAGACGGATTCCTATGGTTTTGGCCTGTGACCATCATAACATTTCCTTAGGACCTCCAGGATGCAGCAGCAGTGGGTGAAACAAAGAGAGATCATAGAGATCCATCTAAATCCATTCATAACTATGTTTTCAAACCTTAAACTAATGCAAACTACAACACACCCATCTTATACTTATTCAGAGAAATAAGTATTCCCAGTGACAGCGATGTGTAGTGCAACATCTTACACAAACTCAGCTGTTAATGGACAAATGAATGCATGCATGACAGTTTGATCTTTTTCCATCGTTTTAGACTTTATGTGTTCATAACATTGCCAAAGGTATTCTGGTTGTGGTTTGGTAAGTGAATAATGCATCGGTAAAACTTAAGTGACGCTTTTCTAAATTTGTGTTTGGACTATGCAAATAAGTTTCACAAGAGGAAAGAAGGGTGGGCCACACCATATTCCCCGCTCTGATGGAAACGGCCAATCACAGCACAGAAATGGACAAGCTCCAAATTGCAATCTCCTCCTAATCGGAAAGGGATAAATGTACCTTTTCAAAAGACACTCCTTGTTCTGAGTCTCAGTCCTGTAAGGGGAGAGGCAATGGCATATACATTCAACGTTCTGAGACTCTGGCTGGCAAGGGTAAGAAAGTGACATGACATGTGGCCAAGTATGGTTGCCCATATTAGGAATTAGTGCTCTGCATTTAACCCATCCTAAGTGCACACACACAGCAGTGAACACACACACACCGTGAACACACACCCGGAGCAGTGGGCAGCCATTTATGCTGTGGCTCCCCCAGGGAGCAGTTGAGGGTTCAGTGCCTTGCTCAAGGGCACCTCAGTCGTGGTATTGAAGGTGGAAGAGAGCGCTGTACATTCACTCCCCCCACCTACAATCCCTGCCGGACCTGAGACTCAAACTCGAAACCTTTGGGTTACGACTTCCCACAATAGCAGATACACAGTTCTGAGTCTCCGGCATGTCCAGTGAGACACTAACAGATCACCGAAGTTCTGAGTCTCCCATCTAGAGAGACAGTATCTGAAACACCAATGATCTGAACTTCTGGCCCGTGAGGGAAGAGGCAATAACAGAAACCAAGTTCTCAGTCTACAGCTTTTGAGGCAGCAACAGATACGACCACGTTCTGAGCCTCCAGCCTGTGAGGAAAGAGATACTCTACGTTCAGAGTCTTCGTCCAGCGAGACAACAACAGATGCAGCATGTCCTGAGTCTCCATCCTAGAGAGACAAAGCGGATTGACCAAGTTCTGAGTCTCTAGCCCAGAGAGGCAGAAGACATACAGATATTTGCAACAAAGTTAAGCTCCAGCGAGCAAACCTTCACTTCAAGATACTTTCGTCTCTGTGTTCCAGGCTAAGAACCTTCTGCACCTACTCCAGAGCCATGGTTGTGTTCCAGATTTTAGGACCCTTTGGTGCTCCAGGAGCTCATCATCCTACAGCGCTTCGTGTTCAAGGCTGTTCAAACAGATTCCTGCACCTTTCCCCACTGCATTGCTACCAGCACAACCAGTGGAAGAAGTCACCGCCACCGGACTGCTCACTCGACCACAGAGAACGTACTGTAAATATCACTTATCCAAACCTCTTCTGGAGACCTTGGCACTGTTTTATATTATCAGTATATGATTTTCTAATATAGCTGATATAGCTGTTATCAGTTGATAACAAATAATCTCTCGATTTATTTGTTTGAAGCTTAAAATTGTTTGTTTCAGTTTTTCTTCTGAGAAGAAAACATAACTCTGCCATAGCAACACCCAACTGAATCACTTGCATTTTATGCATCTTATGCACTTTATTCCTTTTTCATTTATGGTATTCATGTAGTAGTTGTTGATTACTCTTAATGAACTCTTGATAATTCAGAAAGTACAAAAATCATACTGAATCATAATGTCATTGCTGATGTGAGTACCCATCACTACACTGTTTCGCCTCCCTAGGTTGGCAAAAGCATATTCTCTACACATCTTATTAAGACACAAATAATACAAATTCATGAAGTGAAATAAAAAAAAACATGACTTTTATTTTTGATTTTAATGTCTGTATCCCCCATGATATGCTGTCCCTTTGGGGATATAAATCGTTTGAAAACAGAATGCTTGTTTGGCAAAATTTTACTCTCTCATAACATTCTGTTAAACAATAAATATAATGTCTATTTATGAACATGTTAGCCGCCTGTATAATATTTAATACAAAAATTCATAGGGCCTATAAATAATCAACATAATCAAAACTTTGCTGATAAACCTGTTGTACACAATCTACTTCATAATACTTCATACCTGTAACACTGAACTCATTCTTTTTGTTTACTTGCTGTTTAATTGGTTAAGCAGGTATTAGATTCAGAACTTGTCTTTTATCTCAAGGTCAGTGTTCTTCTACACGTTTCTGACGTTTTTGCTTCTTGAATGTCTTACATTCATGCAAGTTCATACACCAAGAGGACAACAGCGACTGCCGCAGTAATGGTGAGACTGAAGAGGACATTGAGAGCCAGTTCAGCATCAGGACCTGAAACTTCCAAACCCAATAAACTGACCCAACGGAGGTGGATGTGTAGATCCTGTAAACAAGATGAGAGCTGGATGTATGGACAGACAGACAGACAGACAGACAGATAGATAGATAGATAGAGTTACTGCTTTGACGACTACTGAAACTAAGGTCTGTCTCCCGAATCATACCAAGATTTTTGATTTTTAGTTGTTAGACCCTTAGAGTCAAGGTATGCATTCACCTTGAGAACTTCATCTTTGTTTCCAAATGCAATGACTTCAATTTTTTCCTTGTTTAACTGAAGAAAGTTCTGGCACATCCAACTGTTAATTTCATCAATGCATTGGCAGAGGGAGTCAATGGGGCTGTAGTCATTTGGCGATAAGGCTAGGTAAATTTGGGTATCATCAGCATAGCTGTGATAGATAGATAGATCGATTTACATAGAAAAGGCCAAATCTTTCATCATAACCCATTGCCCATTCCAGATTGTCAATTAGTGGCAGCGTAGCCACGGATGTCCACACCATCCAGCAAATACGCTAAAGAATAACATAACATTTTATTCAATTAGCACAATACATTTTTACCAATAGTCTAAAATTGAAAACAAACAATAATACAAAAAAATGCATGAAAAAGCATCACAGCAATGTACTGTTTAACGCTGTCCAGTGTGATTCCTCTGAAGCGCATAAAACTCTTTACCTTTCAGGGCCTGATTGATATAGTTTTCATAGTAGTGGATTCGTTCCCTTAATCCTCGCTACTTCTGAAGGGGTAAATTCTGGAAGCCTGTTAGATGTAAAATGCAAATGTAAAAGCATTCATAAGCATTTGAATACAAGAATTTGAATTCCTCATAAAAAAGATCATATGTGAACCTGGACCACAAAACCAGTCATAAGTCGCTGGGGTATATTTGTAGCAATAGCCAACAATACATTGTATGGGTCAAAATGTGTTGTGAATCATCATCAGAGTCGGGATCCATTTGCAGCGTTTTTATTACGTAAACAAAACAAGACAGGGTCAATCACCAGTAGATACAATAGCGAGGGCTAGGCTGAGACAGAACGTGGGACGGGCAGGAGGTCGAGGCAGGCAGCAGACAGACACAGTAGAAGAACAATCCAAGTCAGGGCAGGCAGAGACAGATCAGAGTACGGTAAACAGTCCAAGGTCAAACGAATAAGCAAGATACAGGGTAAACGCTCAGAAGTGACAGCCGGGGCAAATCAAGACTTCGCAGTGAGTAGCTGTGAGTGTTTGGCTTATATGTGTGTGTGCGTGATTCAATGCAGGTGTGTGCGTGCAATCAGTCCCAGGTATGAGGCATGATGGGAACTGGAGTCCGAATGGATAAAGTCAATATTCAGGAGAGAGTTCCCTCTGGTGGTGAGGAGGAGGCGGTACGGAAGCCTCCTCTGTAACAAAATGATTGATTTTTCTTTTATGCCAAAAAGCATTAGGATATTAAGTAAAGATCATGTTCCATTAAGATATTTTGTAAATTTCCTACTGTAAATATATCAAAACTTAATTTTTGATTAGTAATATACATTGTTAAGGACTTCATTTGGACAACTTTATAGGCGATTTTCTCAATATTTGGATTTTTTTGCACCATCAGATTCCAGATTTTCAAAAAGTTGCATCTCAGCCAAATATTGTCCATCCTACACTCTAAAAAATTCTGGGTTGTTTCAACCCAACTTTGGGTCAAATATGGACTAACCCAACTTTTGGGTTAAAAATTTAATGTAAGAATTTAACCCAACGGTTGGGTTAGTCCATATTTGACCCAAAGTTGGGTTAAAACAACCCAGCATTTTTTAGAGTGTAACAAACCATACATCAATCAATGGAAAGCTTATTTATTCAGATTTTAGAAGATGTATAAATCTCAATTTCAAATTAAAGCTGCAAGCAGCGATGAAAGGGCCCTCGCACCCGGGCTCACCGCCACCTGGTGGCTTTATGAAAACAGTGAATGGTGGGCAATATGCTTTTAAAGTGGTAAATATAGGAGGAGCATGTCAAAGTCATTTATATGTGCCAAACTTTCTTCTGCCATGACTATGACTGTAACTAAATATTGGCATGTAGATGTCTTCAGGCCGTAACTTTTATCAAACATATGAAGTCTGGTGCAGATTGAACATGGTATGTTTGAGTTAGTGTAAAGCATGATATATCCTGTTGCCAACAGGTGGCTTTATGATTATATCTGAATATTGGCCTTGAGATGTGTTCAGGCCAGGTCTCTTATCAAACATGTGATGTTTGAGTTAGTGTAAAGCATGATATATCCTGTTGCCAACAGGTGGCTTTATGATTATATCTGAATATTGGCCTTGAGATGTGTTCAGGCCAGGACTCTTATCAAACATGTGATGTTTGGGGCAGCCGCTAAACTTCTCTCTCGAATTATGTTCTTCATTAAATCGCTGTAATCTCCATTGAACACTAAAAATCATTTTTAAGTTTAATAAAAAAAACTGAAATAAAATAGTTTTTTATATTCCCTTTTATGTCTTGTTAAAGTTTAATTTATTTCAATTAATGTACATTTTTTTTTTAGTTTTAGTTAGTGATAACAACACTGTCATGGATGCAGAAAATGGTTGAACTACAAAACTTTACCTGAACTATACGCATGGCAGCATCCACGTCTTCCTGTTTGTATGGGTTTCTTCTTGGCTCCGCCCAGTGAGAGAATAATGTGATGCCAACAATGCCACCTTGTTTTGCACGATACTTGTCATTATACACATGCCAGGCCTCAGCATGAGCCTTGATGAGGTTGTGTGCCACAATATATGGTGCAGTGCCTGGACTAACATTAGACCTGGACAGAAATAGAGCATCAAAAACTTAACTGTTAACACTGAAACTGATAAGTAAAATCTTATTTATAAAAAGCAAAACGATCATTTTCAATACAAATACCTGGTGCGAAGGTTCCATGGCCATAACCGTACAGTGCAACATTGTAGGGTTAATTTCAGTGTTGGGAGTAACGCGTTACAAAAGTAATGCATTACAGTAACTGATTTCTGTTTGCTGTAACGCAGTAGTGTAAGGCATCACTAATCAATTTTCAGTAATATTTTACTCGGTACATGTTCAGTACCGCATGCGTTACAACACACTTTTAGCCCAAAATTTAATTGTTCAAAGAAAAAATAAAGAAAAAAAAACCAGCAAGACCGGGAGACATTAAAGAATCAAAAATGTAATAGTAAGTTCTATTTCCTGTTCGTGGTCAGTCAATAGCCGCGTGTGGTGTCCTAGTTTGTAAATAAATACTAAACAACAGCTTCTGATATATTTGTTTAACGATTTATTTTTTTATATTGTGTGACGTAGTCCAGTGAAGGCGTGTTTAGGGCGGGTTTAACAGGAGGGCCGCGAGGCTACTGGCCCGACAGTGGAAACGCGGCATCGGCATGATTTCGGCCTCTGTGATCGAGGTCCGAGGCTAATAGCCCCGCCTGGCTCGCTGTAAGCCCCGGCTCGCACTGGCCAGTGGAAAAGCGGCTAATGGGTGAAGATGGCAGAAGACTGTACATGCGCGAGATGGACCTATGCGCATCTTGTCATGGCATTAGCATTTACATAGTCCTGTTGTGTCTAATATGAATAGACCAGGAATAGACCCAAGCTATTCACAGATATTGGAAAAGTATGGTAGAGGTAAAGTGATTATCTGGCAATATCTGTGAATAGCTTGGGTCTAAGCTATTCACAGATATTGCCAGATAATCACTTTACCTCTACCATACTTTTAACAGACTTGGATCGTTTGTGATTCTGGCTGTCATCCTTTCTTGCATTGTCTTGAGCCTTCACTTTGCCAATTATAAGCTATATTGTTAGTAGCCTGGATAGCCCACAGTCATTATGCTACGCCATATCGCCCTCTACTGGATGTAAAATACTCTGCAGTACATTTTGTCATTTTAGAATAAGTATGGTAACACTTTAGAATAGGGAACACTTATTCACTATTAACTACGAATTTTCCCTCAATAAATTCCTAATTTGCTGCTTATTAATAGTTAGTAAGGTAGTTGTTAAGTTTAGGTATTGGGTAGGATTAGGGATGTAGAATAAGGTCATGTAGAATAAGGCATTAATATGTGCTTAATTACTACTAATGAATGGCTAGTATTCTAGTAATATGCATGCTAATAAGCAACTAGTTAAGAGACCCTAAAATAAAGTGTTACCTTAAGTTCTACTTCTGTAGTTATTTTGGTGAAAGTAACTCAAAAGTAATACAGGAGTCATGTAACGCATTACAATTCTGAGACAGTAATATTGTAAGGTAAGGAATTACTTTTAAACAGCAGTAACAAGTAATCTATAAAGTATTACAGTTTGGAAGTAACTTGCACAACACTGGTTAATTTATAGTGATCCAGAACTTTACTTTGTCTCCCAGACTGTTAAATACAACATCAGCGTAGTCTCTGAACCTCTCGACAATGGTCTCATTCTCCCAGCTACCAACATCTTGAAGTGCTTGTGGGAGATCCCAGTGGTACAAAGTCATCTGCCAGATCAGACTGTCAGAAATTAATCAAATTCTTTTAGGCTACAAGAGCAATTTTTTCATGCAGATTAATTCAAAAATATTTTACCTGTGGCGTGATATTGGCTGCCAAAATAGCATCCACTTGCCTATGATAGTAGTTCAGTCCAGCTTAATTATTTTTCCTGTTTGTTCCATCTGGCATGATTCTGGGCCATGAAATAGAAAACGTCTCCAGTTACTATCGTAACCTCGGTTCCCTGAGAGCGGGAACGAGACATCACGACATTTCTCCGTTATGGGAACGATATTCAATCCAGCCATGAGAGAGGCTATGAGCAGCCCGTACAAGTCACATACTCAGCGAAGATAGAACACACAATTCCCACAACCAATAGCTGCACAGAGATAACGGTGTTAAACAGCAGTATAACACATAAGATGATCATGGTACACCAATCGAATTAGACATTGAATAGCAGGAGCTGCACTGAGTACAGGGCAGACAACAGCAACAATAGCATATAGGGCTGCGCAGAGTAATTACTGTGCGAGGCAGCAAACACACATGAATAGAGGCAGCATAAATGTGAATCAGTCACTCACCGACAGCACTTGGGAGGCTAAGGACTGAGCGTCCAGCTTGTAAAACCTGGCGAAGGTATTCTGAGAAGACCAGCCGGCTGCAAAGCATATATCCTGAATAGACATACCTCTCGACCACGACCAGGAGGAGGCGATAGCTCTTGTTGAGTGGGCCCTAATGTGCAAAGGATATTCCTTCGGCGCTTAGCCGAAGCGAGGGCAAGAAGAAGTGCAGTTTGAGAGATAGCTCCTTCATAGCAATGGATGCTAAAGGCTCGAATGGTGGTTGTGAAAGAGCTCTTAATGCCATCTCTAGGTCCCAGGGCGGAACTGAAGGTGGACGTAGAGAATGCAACCTCCTCGCCCCCTTAAGAACACTCACCACCAGCGCGTGCCTACCGATCGATTGCCCGCCCAGCGGGGAACGAAACGAGGCAATAGCGGCCAGTGTTGATGGTAGACATCCACTATCAAGCCTGTACTGTAGAAAACGCAGAACATCCGACACGGAGCAAGCAGCCGGGTCGATATGAACATCACGGCACCACAAACACTCCCCATTTTAGAGCATAGAAATGTCTCATGGAGGGCGCCCGTGCCTCCGAGAGCGTGTCGAGCACACGAGAATGCAGAGCATTCAGCTCCTCTGATATCCCCGAAGCAGCCACACATGAAGGCTCCATAACTCCGGG
>NW_015631094.1:42473-56947 GCF_001515625.1 Sinocyclocheilus rhinocerous | reverse complement strand
GAAGACCAGCCGGCTGCAAAGCATATATCTTGAATAGACATACCTCTCGACCACGCCCAGGAGGAGGCGATAGCTCTTGTTGAGTGGGCCCTAATGTGCAAAGGATATTCCTTCGGCGCTTAGCCGAAGCGAGGGCAAGAAGAAGTGCAGTTTTGAGAGATAGCTCCTTCATATCAACGGATGCTAAAGGCTCGAATGGTGGCTGTGAAAGAGCTCTTAACACCACCTCTAGGTCCCAGGGCGGAACTGAAGGCGGACGCGGGGAATGTAACCTCCTCGCCCCTTAAGAGCACTCACCACCAGCGCGTGCCTACCGATCGATTGCCCGCCCAGCGGGGAACAAAACGAGGCAATAGCGGCCAGTGTTGATGGTAGACATCCACTATCAAGCCTGTACTGTAGAAAACGCAGAACATCCGACACGGAGCAAGCAGCCGGGTCGATATGAACATCACGGCACCACAAACACTCCCCATTTTAGAGCATAGAAATGTCTCGTGGAGGGCACCCGTGCCTCAGAGAGCGTATCAAGCACATGAGAATGCAGGGCGGTCAGCTCCTCTGATATCCCCGAAGCAGACACACATGATGGCTCAATAACTCCGGGTTGGGGTGCCATTCCGAGCCGCTCGTTTGAGAGAGCAGATCCTTCCTGATGGGGATCGGCCAGGGCGGCGCCGCCAGCAGCTTTGTCAGGTCTGGGAACCAAGGCTGGTTCGGCCAGTTCGGGGCGACGAGTGTCACCAAAGCCTCCTCCTCCCTGATCTTGCATATCACCAGCTGCATTATCTTGATCGGAGGAACGCATACAGCCTGGCTGCTGGCCAGTGCGATGTCAGAGCGTCCCCTTCCAGCGGGGAGTGAGACAGGGAGAAGAACAGCGGGCAGTGCGCATTCTCGCTCGTGGCGAACAGATCCACCTCCAAATCATCCGAACTGACTCGGGATGCAGCCTCCACTCTCCTTGAGGAATCCCCTTCCTCAAAAGCATTTCTGCCCCGCAGTTCAGGAGACCGGGGATGTGCGCTGCTCTGATGGAGAGAAAGTGACGGTCCGTCCATAGTAGGAGATTCGCTGCCTGCTTGTACAGAGCATTGGATTGTACGCCCCCTTGGCGATTTATGTACGAAACCACAGACGTTGTCGGTGCGAATCAGTACATGTCGTTGTTCCAGCTGCGGCCAAAAATCCTTTAGAGCTAAGAACACTGCTTCCAGCTCCAATCGGTTTATGTGCCACCGGCTCTGAGGTTCTGACCACAGCCCTGAAGCCGGCATGCCCTCGCACCCTGCCCCCCATCCGCGAGTCGACGCCATCAAGCCCAGGGGAACCCCCCGGCTGAAGAGATCTTTGCGCCACGGCCTCAGAGCTTCGATGCAGCTGCGGGAGACCGCGATGCGCAAACGTTCCGAAGTCCACGCCGTCCAATGGACTCGAGATTTCAGCCATAACTGCAGCGAGCGCATGTGTAGTAAACCCAGATGACATACTGATGCCGCTGCCGCCGTCCAAGGGACTCGAGATTTCAACCATAATTGCAGGGGGCGCATGTGTAGTAAGCCCAGATGACATACCGCTGCAGCAGACGCCATGAGCCCCAGCAGCCTCTGAAATTCCTTCAAGTGAACAGAGCTGCCCAGTCTGAAATGGTGCAGGGAAGACAAAATGGCCGCCGAGCGCTACCGAGAGAGGCGAGCGTGCATCTCCACCGAGTCGAAGCACACTCTCAGATACGTTATAGACTGACTCGGGGCGAGAATGCTCTTACGCACATTCACACATAGCCCCAAGAACTCCAAGTGATGAAACAGTTTGTCTATATGGCTGTCTATAGTGTGTCCCGTGACTGAGCTAAGATCAGCCAGTCACCTAAATAATTGAGAACGCGCATCCTGCTCGCTCTGAGGGGGGCGAGTGCTGCGTCCATGCACTTCGAGAAAGTGCGCGGGGCCAAAGCCAGCCCAAACGGGAGAACAGAGTACTGGTACGCTGTGCCCTCGAAAGCAAATCTCAGAAAGCGTCTGTGATGCGCTGCTATCTGAATGTGAAAGTACGCGTCCTTTAAATTCACGGACGCAACCAGTACCCGGGGCGAATTTGCACCAGGATCTGTTTTATCATCCTGAACGCCCAACGCCATTGAAACGGGGTGGTCTGTGTCTGAATTCAAGGGCGTATCCACGCTCTATCACATCGAGTAACCAGCGTGAGATTCCCAGAACAGTTTTCCACGCGCTCAGGAACTGACATAGCAGCTTCAGCGGCTTGGTCGTTGGATGCGAACACTGGTGAGCAGTGGCTCTCCACCGCTCTGAGGCGGGGGCGAGCGGCGCTACATTGACTGAGTGAGGAGGAAAGAGCTCTTTTGTGCACTTGTATGCATTTTTTAATGATCCCACACACACACATCAAACACAAATTTGAACAATTTTGAGACAGCTTGGGGGCTGGGCCGATCGCGTAGGCTACTCGTCCCTCCTCTCCGGGTTGTCAGGACAGTGGCTTGGCAGCTGACGGTGGGCGGGAGTCACGGCGCGGGCTTCAATATTGTAATGCATTACTTTTAAAAGTAACTTTCCCCAACACTGGTGAGCAGTGGCTCTCCACCGCTCTGAGGCGGGGGCGAGCGGCGCTACATTGACTGAGTGAGGAGGAAAGAGCTCTTTTGTGCACTTGTATGCATTTTTTAATGATCCCACACACACACATCAAACACAAATTTGAACAATTTTGAGACAGCTTGGGGGCTGGGCCGATCGCGTAGGCTACTCGTCCCTCCTCTCCGGGCTGTCAGGACAGTGGCTTGGCAGCTGACGGTGGGCGGGAGTCACGGCGCGGGCTTCTCCGCTTGCCGTGGCGCCTCTTCCCGGGTCCCTTTACACTTTTCTCCGCACATCTGGCTCCTGGTAGCAGCGGTCGCAGGCCTGGTGTCCCTGCACTGCGATGAACCATGCGCCAAAGAAGACCTCGATCTCGTGGTCTGCTGCTGGAAAGTCTTTTTGACCGGTGTGGGCGGCGGCATCTGCGCCTGTCACTACAGACTGTGAATGGCTATACGATCTAGTTGAACACCACATCGTAGGGGTGTGAACAACTGACGTAATAGTCCACCGAAATCTGGAAGGCTGATAAGAGGCGCGCCTGGGCATCAGGTGACTCCTCACCTTCGCGCGCTTTTCCACGCAGGGACATCAGGTGACTCCTCACCTTCGCGCGCTTTTCCGCACAGTCTCATCAGGTGACTCCTTGCCTTCGCGCGCTTTTCCGTGCAGGGGCATCAGGTGACTCCTCGCCTTCGCGCGCTTTTCCGCGCAGGGGCACCAGGTGACTCCTTGCCGCTTTACTGCTGGTGAGTGGGTAAGCGACTCAAGCGCTTGTCGCCGTACTGAAGCGGGGGTATAGTTTATAAGCCATATTCTTAGGTTATTCAGCAAAGTGAAGGAGAAGATTCTGACGTAATTGTCGCGTGCACCGCATTTTATACTGCCTCTCAAGCGCGTCAGTATTTGTATGTGATTTGCATACTTTGCGACAATTGGCCAGTCATTTGGACTGATGTGAGCCAATAGGACTTCAGGAAAGGTTGGAAGGGAAGAAGTTCCCATAACGGAGAAATGTCTCCGTGATGTCTCGTGAAAGCTCAAGAGGGAACCGGTAGTGTGTGACCCTCAGTGTTTTGAGACTATTGACATCCTCAGCGATCTTCTTGTAGCTGTCACAGGCAATGTCACCATTGTCGTTGTCATCCTGCGATATCTTTTCCGGAGTATGAGCAAATTTGTCCCAAATGCTGAGACCTTTTCCATCGGCTCTCCAGGCACCCTCTATCTGTGGTGTTTGAGCATAACATAAAAAAAAAAATCATCATTTGAAGACACTCAGAACTAATAAGATTTTCAAACGTTTTATGTGTTAAATGGATTGTACCTGATAGGAAGCAGTTGCTGTACTCCACATAAATCCCTCTGGGAAATGTCCATATAACATTTCTTCCTCCTCTGTCAGTGGAAAGACATTATTTCTCATTATATCAAAGTAGAGATGAGCAGAGCGCTTTGGAGTTCTTGACAGACTTGAAAGTTTAAAGTTCACATAGTGAAGCCAACAGTGTAGCCTTTCAGCCACTCGAAGGAGTCCATTAGAGAGGAAGCAATGTAACCCTTGACACGTACTCCATCCAGATTGTGCACTAAAAAGAGAATACATGTAAATGTGTGTCAGGTTAAAAAAAAAAAAAAACCCAGTAGGCTTCATTCACTAATAATTTAGTAAAATTTGCATTTTAATGCAGAAAAAAATGCAAAAATGTCTGCAAAATTAACAGGTGTGTATGCACGGAACTTTGTTTTTACTTTTGTTCACTTATATATGGTCCAGAATATTCTTCTAAATGAGAATGCATGTTCACTCAGCTAGTCATTTGCATAAAATGCACCCAAACCATGCCAAAATAAGGGATTTTTGTAGAACATCACCTTAGTACATTTAGATGTTCATGTAAAGCAATGTTTTTTGCACTCAAAACCATCTAGAACACAATATACAAAGCTTTCATATAGGCCTAGACTAAACACAATTGTGTTTCAGACCTCTTATTTACCAACTGTGCATATGCCTGCCCAGTCAGCATTTTGTCATATAATTTTTATTCTATTTATCATCATTCAGAAATAATTCTTACTTTTGTACATATTCCATTTCTAATAATATTTTTTTAAATAACCAAAAAAAAAAAAAAAAATTAAGATAAAATAAAATGTAGGCTTTATAATAATATAAAAAATCATCATCATCATCATATATACATTTTATATATTTATATAATTTGTAACATTTAAAATATATTGATTTATGATTTCTGCAGATTTTATGCACAAAGATAAACAGCACAAACAGTTGGTGTATTAGAAACAGTGTTAGCATACCCTTAAGAGCCTCATCAATATAGGTCTTCAGGAAGAATATATACGATCAGTGTCATCTATGTCAGTGCCTGTTGCCACACCATTTTCTCAGGGTCTCCATACTCTTCCTTTAACCAGTTAAGAAGTCTCCTGTGTCCCCAATCAACAGCCTTCTGCTCATTAACAGCTGTATTATAGAGCCATCTACATTGTCCTTTTCAACATCCTGATCATACTGATAAGACTCAATATCAAGTCTGCTGGTCACATGACGCATAACTTTGGTAGTGTATGTATTAATGCAGAATACATCAGCTGTTCCTTGGATAAAGGCTTTGTCTTCATCAGTAAAAGAAGGCAACCTGGATTCTGTCAAGCCTTGAAGTTCACTCTTATTCCCAACCTGCCACTTCATGGCATCAGGGTAGTCGCCATTTTTAAAGATGGGGTGTGCAAACCAGCCTAGCTGGAACTGAAGGGCTCGATCAACAGCCACCACCTCTCGAGGAATATTGATGTCTAGGGGTTCTGCCCATTCAGCGCTCAGACTAATGGATACCAGACCTCCTTGAGATGCCCTGTATTTCTCATCATAAGCGTGATATCCTTGTGCATGAGCTTTCAGGAGGTTGTGTGCAACCCTGTATGGAGCATCTCCGGGTTGAATCACATTAGGTGGAATCTGACCCAGTCCATATCCCGACCATGCAATGGTATAGGGTTCATTAAATGTGATCCAAATCTTCACCCTGTCTCCAAATGTTGCATAGCAGAAGTCACAATATTCATTGAATATGTTAATCATTTCAGGGTTGTCCCAACCATTGATGTTCTGCAAAGCCTGTGGCAGGTCCCAGTGGTAGAAGGTCACCATGGGTGCGATATTGTTTGCTATGCGACCATCTATGAGCCTGTTGTAATAGTCCACCCCCTTCTGGTTAAGAGAAGATTTATAGCCATTGGGAAAAATTTGAGACCATGACAAGGAGAATCTGTAAGTTTTAACTTTCAGGGCTCTCAACATGTATAGATCCACATCTATTTTATTATAACTGTCACATGCCATATCGCCATTGTCATTGTTTGGGATATTTCCAGATTTTTGAGTGAAAGTATCCCAAACACTTGGCCCTTTTCCATCTGCATTTCAGCCACCTTCTACCTGATATGCTGAAGACGAGACACCCCAATGGAATTCCTCTGGAAATGCACCATAGTGATAAAGCTGTCTCTCAGACTTGGTCTGAGGGGAGAACTTTTCCCAAACAACCTTGGATTTGGAAGGAACTTCAGATGGAGGCAGACTAGGGAATCTTGTGATCTCAATTTTATTTCCATATATTTGCATCTTAGCACTTGCTTTAGTATCAGGAAATCCTTTTTTCGCAATCACCTTTGAGTATTAATATGTTGATGCTTTGGGGGTTCTCTGTCTGTCAGGATCTTCAAAGTCCACTTAGTGCAATCCAAATCATTGACTGTAGCCTTGAGGACCCTCAAATCCATCCATTAGAGACTGGACTGTAAACCACTGGATGTCAGTTTTATCTAAAAGCACAGCTGTTTGGACAGAAAGTGTAGTAGTTTGTAGTTACTACTACTAACAACAAAGTGTATGTATTTAATGAACTTTAGATAGTGATCTTTTATTAGATAGCCTGATGTTAAGGTTTGGCAAATATTTTGTTACATTGGTAGAAGATTGTGTTCAAAACTCGTAAGGCTATGGCTTCCCTAATTTTCTTCATGGCTTGCTCTTTGTTTTTGGCTACCTAAAACAAAGGTCTGTATGATTATTGCAGATTCAGCATTTTCATATATTTTCAGCCCCCTGCAGTATTCATTATTTCTGCAAAAAGAGAAGTTTGTCCCAAGCTATCATGATATGAAAGTATTGCCAACAATCATTTTTAAGATCACATACCTTATTAGAGCTAGAGTGGCTAAGAGGAACTACGCTAAAAAGCTAGAATACCAGTTCTCTTCCAATGACACGGCTTCAGTGTGGAAAGGCCTGAAAGACATTACAAACTACAAGACACCATCCCCCAACACTGAGGTGAATCAACGACTTGCTGAAGACCTGAACGAGTTTTACTGTAGGTTCGAAACCGGTCTCACACCTCACACCTGCTTTGAACATCTCTCTACACAACCATTAACACCTCCAGTTACCCCCCTCTCCCCCACACCTGCACTTCAGATCAGTGAAGACGATGTGCGTAAGGTCTTCAGAAAGAACAAGAGAAGAAAGGCACCAGGCCCAGACAGTGTCACACCAGCCTGTCTGAAAACCTGTGCCGACCAGCTGGCCTACATCTTTGCACAGATCTTTAACAGATCACTGGAGCTGTGCGAAGTCCTTTCCTGCTTCAACACTCCACCATAATCCCCGTCCCAAAGAAACCCAAAATTACTGGACTTAATGACTACAGATCTGTTGCTTTAACGTCTGTGGTCAGAAGGCATTTGAAAAACTGGATTTGGCTTATCTGAAGGACATCACTGGACCTCCTGCAGTTTGCTTACCGAGCAAATAGGTCTGTTGATTATGCAGTCAGCATGGGGCTGCACTTCATCCTGCAACATCTGGACAAAAAAGGGACTTATGTGAGGATCCTGTTCGTGGACTTCAGTTCGGTTATACTCGGCCATCATTGAATCCGTCCTCTGCACTTCAATAACTGTCTGGTTCAGCTCAGCTACCAAAACTGACCTTAAACGACTACAGAGGATAGTTCGGACTGCTGAGCGAATCATTGGTACAACCCTCCCTATCCTCCAAGAACTGTACTCATCCAGAGTGAGTAAAAGGGCTAGCAAAATCATTCTGGACCCCTCACACCCAGCCCACTTCCTATTCGAACTGTTGCCGTCTGGTCGGTGCTACAGAGCAGTGAGCACCAAAACAGCCAGACATAGGAAAAGCTTCTTCCCTCAGGCCATCTACCTCACGAACAGTTAAATGCCCCCCCCCCACCCCGTGCAATAAAACATTTGCAATACCCACTATCCATACTTATATTTATTATACATATGTTATTGATTTAACATATCTTACATATATTCAAATTCCCTTGCATAATTTGTATATAGCACATATGTACATACATTATATTGTCTGTTGACTCTTGTCTATTGTGTATTGTTTTTCACATATTTATTTTCAATCACTTGTTTATTTTTGTTATCTGTGTCTTGTCACTTGTCATCCTGTCTGTGCACTGGAAGCTTCTGTCACCAAGACAAATTCCTTGTGTGCGTAAGCACACTTGGCAATAAAGCTCATTCTGATTCTGATTCTGATTCTGAAGCTTCCTAGATCAAAATTTTTTGACCTGGAAATAATGAATATTTCAAATATAAAAATACTAGAATCGGCAAGAAGTACATTATAGACCATAGGTTTAGGTCACCATCTCTCTGATTTCACATACACTGACCAGTTTTCTTAAGATGCTTACCTTTCATTGTCTCATTAATACTTGGCAATAAAGCTCATTCTGATTCTGATTCTGATTCTGAAGCTTCCTAGATCAAAATTTTTTGACCTGGAAATAATGAATATTTCAAATATAAAAATATTAGAATCGGCAAGAAGTACATTATAGACCATAGGTTTAGGTCACCATCTCTCTGATTTCACATACACTGACCAGTTTTCTTAAGATGCTTACCTTTCATTGTCTCATTAATGTAGGCTTTGAGATAGTCGACACGCTCAGTGTCATTGAACACATCACCATTGTATTCAGTTGGCATTCCATTTCCTGTGATGTAGATGGGCACCTTTGTGAAGGACAAGTACTCAAAAGAGATGTAGTTCAATAATCTTCAAAGGCCCCACGGAACAGTGAAGACAGGGAGTCTTGCCAGCTCTTTACCACATAAATCTTCCTTTTTCTTAATTTGTTCCTTCAGCATGGCTGGATAGTCTCCATCCACAAATATGGGATGAGCAAACCAGCCAAGCATGAAGTTTAGATAACGCTCAGCTGCTGCTACATCCTGATCACTTGAGGGATTCCTCGGCTCTGTCCAATCAGAGTTAAGAGCAATACCCACTTTTCCACCTTGCAGTTTTCTGTAATTATCATTATAAATATGCCAGGCTTCAGCATGAGATTTTATAATATTTTGCGTCACCTGCAAAAGCAAACAAAGAATTGTCACTTTCTAAAATCTGAAAAATATATTATAATAATATTTCTCAGATTGACAGACACACCTTGTAAGATGCGATTATTGGGTCTTTCACTCTCGGGGGATGTTCCCCTGTTCCGTACCCCAAGTTGCTCACTACCCACGGGCTGCCGAAGGTGATCCATGTTTTGACTCTGTCTCCATAATGTGAGAAGCAGAAATCAGAAAATTCTTTGAAAGTTTCCACAACATAGTCATTTTTCCAGCCGCCTGAGTCCTGCAGAGCTTGGGGAAGGTCCCAGTGATGCAGGGTAACAGTGGGCTCGATGCCGGATTGTAGGAGTGTATCAATCATCTTGTCATAATAAGCAACACCATTTTCAACCAAACTTTCTTAGCGCCCAGTGTGGAAAATGCGAACCCAGGAAATTGAGAACTGATAATTAGGTGCCATCATGCCCCTAAGCAGATACACATTATAGTCCACCTTGTGATAACTATCACAGGCCAAATCAGTGGTCTGGTTTTCAAAGACATGACCCTCATGGCTAAATCGGTCCCATATTGTCTCGCCCTTCCCGTGTTCAGTCCATCCACCCTCCACTTTGAAACTCTCACTGGAGACGGACCAGTCAAAATGAACTGGGAACGAGCCACTCAAGAACTGATCACGCTCCGCTTCAGTTTGACTTCTGAATTTCTCCCAGACCTTTTGGTATGAGAATGCAGAAGCTGATTTCTGATGTGAGACTGTCTTAGTATTTTTTATCTGCAAACTAAATGAGAACATACTTGTTATGCTGACTATTACATAACTATTATTTACTGATATTTGTACCTTATTGGTCTCAGCTTTACCTTTTGTGTGTTTCTTCCTGATCTAGCTTCTCAAAAAGGTGTGTGATGTCATAGCCCATGATGTGAAGATCTTTCTTCTGTAAAACTGGCAAAAAAACTAGGTTAGCATCTGGTATTTCAATTTTATAAAAAGCATCTTAGACATTGGACAATAATTCTCATATCCATCACAGTGGAGACAGACTGTCAACTGATACACAAGGATGGGCTTTTGACCACTGCCAATCTGAAACAAGAGCGTCAAGTGTCATTCCAGTGTCCTGAAATATTCTGTCAAGTCAAGTAATTTAAGCAGCCTTTAAATATTAAAAACCAGCTGAGATAAGTCTTATGAAATCTCATGATTATTCAGTGGGTCGATCTGTTGTGAAGATGATTATATATTACTTCAAGAGCCACAATAAATCATAATCATTACCTGCAACTTCCTCAATTCCTCCATTAGAAGTGTCTCCAATTTGCAGTTGTACTGCAGATACAGAGAGATGAAATCCACATATGCCTGAAGATGAGATAAGAGAAGTATGTGATAAATTACATTTACATTTAGTCATTTAGCAGATGCTTTTGTCCAAAGCGACTTACAAATGAAGACAATGGAAGCAATCAAAATCAACAAAAGAAAATACAAAATATATATCATTATAATTATATATATATATATAAATTACATAAAATGTATGCTACATATAGCATAAAATACATAATAATAATAACTATGCAGCAACATAATATATGATGATCTGTCTTGAACACTTACCATGATTTTGGCCCCATTTGATAAATGGAGTTAATATCACTGGTTCTGATCCCAAGAGACAAACGAAGTGCTGAAAAACAAAAAATATCACGAAGACATCAACATTGTACTATTATAAAGAACTATGTAATGGGGGTACTGGGATTAGTATATTCCAGTGAATACTAATACTAATAACAACAAAGTTTTTTTCCCAGCTAAATTTAAACTATAAAACAATTTAGCATGATATTTATGAAGCTTATGTAAAAGGTATCATGCAAAAAGATCCACACATTATTTGGTTCAACAGAAATCATAATCTCATCATAATCTCATAATAATTTGCATAAAATTACATTCAAAATGACAACCTGACTTGATTTATTTATTTTAATAACTTGCCTTAAGAAACTATTTAGGCTTTCATCAGAATGGTTTTGTCGAGAAGTATACATTGGACTTTTGACTCAAAACGTACGAGTTACTGAGAGTTTGCCATTGACAACTAGCCCTGGTCTGTTTTGTGTACATGAAACATTAATTTAATAATTAATTAATAAACTCATGTCTTACCTTTAAACATTTGATGATAGACATTGTAAACATTTGCATGAGACTGGACAGCATTTTGAAGTTGCACTTCATGTAGCTCATGCAGGTGACTGAATGTGATGATTGTGTCCACAAGATCTCTAAATGCACTGAACACAAATCCTGCATACTGCTCAAACATCTGCACCAGTAATGGATTCTCCCAGCCTCCAAATCTGGCTCTGAAGAGTTCTGGTACAGCAGAACGATGGAGAACCAGCAGAGGTTTGATGCCCGATTCAGTCAGCTGCTGCACGAGCGTCTTGTAGCACTTCACAGTGTCTTCATGCGGCTGGTTGGGATCACCTGAGGGAAGGATGAGAGACCAGGACAGGGGAACTTTAAAGTGGGTCACCCCTCTGCTCTGAAGGTACAGGAAGTAGGCTCTGGATTGTTGAGGCAGTGGACCTCCACAGTTAAACGCATTATCTTCATCTGATGGTGAAGTCTGTCTGGTTTTCAGAGGGCCAGCAAGTAACATGAAGTCCTGTTGCTCTGCATTACAGTAGTTCCAAAAAAAACAGCCAACACACCTAGAGAAAGAAATCCCTCTAGGACCTTCATCATGACTGTTCTACAAAGGGGAAGAGTGTTCAAAGCTCTTTATAAGTACTACTGCTAATCTAAGGGGGAGGTATACATATCAGTGTTACAATCCTGCAGTTTAACTTTAATCCAAGTAGAACAGTTTATGGCAGTCGTTACGTTTTCATTATATAAACTCTGGACTAAGATAAGTGTGTTTGACTGTAAAGATATCCAGAAACACTAGGGCTACAAAAAATATATATAAAAAAAAATAAAAAATCTGCACCTTAGCATTAGCTGCACTAAACTTATCTTCATCTTAAAGAAAATCCCCCCTTTCCATTTGGGCAAACTTGCAGTGAAGCGTCCCGAGCTGATATCCACAAGTTTATATTTATATTATAAATATAAATATTATAAATTTATATTTCAAGTACTTTGCACTAGAGTGACATGAAGAGATTTCACTGGTGGCTGGTGAATGGATTACTAGAGCGCAATGCAGCAGAGTTTCCTGAGAAGCTCTCATTTGTTCAATGAGATTCATTAACCATTCTTACATTTGAGAAATGGCTAAATTGAAGATCAGTGGTTGATCAGTAAAGCTTTTTGATACCCCTGTATATAGCCTTACTTATAGGTATTCGGCCAAGATGTGATATCAAATTACACACATGTATACAATTAAATACATGGAATATAATTGGAAAATTATAGATATTAAAATTATTGCAGAAACAAGTCAAATCATTTTGTTGTTGTTGTTTCGTCTGAGTATGCTATTTATAACCAATCTCAAATTATTGCAGTGATGCCCAAGGGAATTTAGGCATCATTATGCTTATGAAATATGACAAAGTGTTCATTTTGAGATGACAGTTGAGGAAAAAGTTAAAGTAGATTTGACCAAGTCATGGGAAACACAATAAACTATGCATATTCGAATCTCTACTGTAATCTAGTACTCTCAATATAAGTTGGTGATACATAAAACGCAAATGTAATTTAAAATCAGGAAGTGAGTGAACAAATATTAGTTCACTGAAAGATACAAACAAATAAAACACATTAACAATTTTTTTTAATAAGGCATTTACTTATCAACTCACTGTAAATACTTGTGACATAGTATTTATGACACAAAAGACCATTTATCAGGCAATGGTTAAACACCTCAAATAAGCCAAGTGGCCCATTAACCAGCCTCAACGATATATCAGTCTGTCATTATTCAAGACCAGTTAATCATTCTTGGAAGCACAGAAAAATGAACAATAAGGCATGGCTGCATTTTTTTAAACCAAAGGTTTATTTTAAGATTACAACATACTTTACAAAACCTTACAAAAAGCATTAGAAAATATAAAAAAATTGAGATGATCCTGGAGAAATGTATCAAAAGATGGAAAACCTGGCTGTTAACAAACATGGGTGAATTAAACAGTGTCAAGACGACATATTGCATTGGTACCATGTATAAAACATTAGGCTCTATGGCTTTCAATTCTGAGACCTTATTGCTATTCAATGTAAACTGCATTTGGACCAACTTATGATTTGCATTTGCATAAAGGAGGCAAAATGATACACCAACCTGAAAAGAAACTATTAAAAAAAAAAAGGGGGAAAAACAAATTAAATGATTTTTTTTTATTAGTGCTTTCAATTGTGTTAAGACATTCTCTGAAAAGCTGAGTTTGCCTTTCTAACAGCTGGTCAAATGAAACGAAATCCAAACTTGTTTAAAGCCTCAGAAAATAACATAGAAGTAAACAAAAAGCAAACAAATAAGACTGAAATGGTAGCCTACAGAAAAGCTTCTTCAAAATAAGAGGCATAGTAACCAAAATACTTCTCATATACAGGTAAAGTACTCAAAATGCAAATAGAATATCAAAAGCTTCTTTGTAGATCAATAATTGATTCACAAGTATTCAAGCATTTTCCAGGTTTCCATTTTGTTCATTACAAACATACACTAATTGTGGTCCACTACTCAAAACACAGAACGGTTCTAAACACACTGAACTACATTTCTGATGTGGTTTTACACTGGCTCGTCCATCTAATTTTGGAATGGCAAAGATATGTAAACTCCAGTTTAAGGCATTTTTGAGATGCAACCCTTGGCACTTCATAAGAAGTGTGGTAAACAAATGGAAGAACCACAATTTATTTTCCCTATGAAAAAAAAAAGAGAGAGAGATGACAAGAAATGAGAGACATTGCACAGTCGCCTAGTGACTGAGGAGTATAACAACCATCTTCCTAACTAGCTTTTGGGCACTTTGGAGTATCAGGCAGAATGGCTGATGTCAAGTATAACTGGCTGGTGAGATGTTGCTTTCTGAGATTTTAACTTAGCATTCACTTGCCATAATACTGCACGACATATTCTTACAGATTCACCAGTGTGCGCAAGCTCCACTCGGTTCACACAATGTTCAGCAGCCAAACATAAAATACACAACACACACATACAGACACTTTCTGCATTTCAAGATGAGCAATGCCAACCACAGGTGAGGCGCTTTGTTGCACTGGAAAGCAGATGATAGTCTATTAGTCTCAATCAAGCACGGATCCCTATGAGAGACAGAGAGAGAAAAAGAAAACTCATTAAAACTCACATATCTTCATTCTGAGAAAGTAACAACATTAGTCTCTATTGTGAACTTCTCAAAAAAATAAAAAAAATAAAATAAAAA
>NW_015631094.1:36102-42436 GCF_001515625.1 Sinocyclocheilus rhinocerous | reverse complement strand
ATATATATATATATATATATATTACATATACACAGTGTGCATATATTTCATTAATAAATTACAGAATATATCAATTCTAAATATAGAGATACTTGCATCTATAAAACTACATTTTATATAAATAAGTATACATATTTTTAGAAGTGATATACACGCAGCAATCCTGCGGTTCATAAAGAACTTTGTTTTCCTACCTCCACAAGTGCCATCTATTATTGCCTTGCTTACCTAAAAGTGCTCTTTCTCTTTAAACCTAGCCAAAAAGCCACATGTGTTGACTGAAACACAGTAGACTTCAATAATATGCATTTATGGTGTAATTACTACATTTTCGTGTCAAGTCATGTTCATATTTACTGCAAACATTGCGCTGTTACTTTAATTCAGCACTTGCAGCGCAGCAGTAGACTCGGTGCGGAAACGATCTCTGCACTGCTGCAGACGCTTAACGCACTGCCGGACCGCAGCTGTGTGCAGTGAACGCTTTAATCCATTAACATGAGCGTGGAAAAAATACGCACCACGTATGCACTGCAAACGGAGTAATGTGAACCTGGCATTATGTGTGTGCATGAGCGCACGGTCTCCAGGAGAGCGCGCGACCGCTGAATGGTTAAACACTGGCAAGAATTAAAAAGAAATGCAATTTATCAACTTTAGTGACACTGCCTCGATTGGTCAAGTGACAATTCCTGTGTCAACTGTGCAGCGTGTAGCTCGCTTTTAGACAGACACGATGTGTGGTGATTTGAAGCCATTTGCGTATTTTGAGAGAGAGAGCGCGCGCGCGGTGATTCACTCACGCTGTTTGTGAAATTACGTCTCAACACAAGGTTTTCAAATTACTTTATAAGTTATTTAATGCAAAAATTATGAAGGTGAGTACCTCACCTTCAAAATTATAATTATTTCACAGATGAGCAATGACAGAGACTGAGATGGTGCCGCTGCATGTCGTGCCAAAACTCTCACGGCAGCGTCATCAGCTTGAGATCGTTTTTTTTAGATCGCCCTTTTAGAGACCGCCGATCGATCATCCCAATGTGATTATCGGCCGATATTGATCGGTAGCCGATCAATCGGAGCATCCCTAAATACAGTATATGCACTTTAATTATTTACATGCGTGTAGGTTAAGTACGTGCGTCACACAGCGGCTCCGTTCACAGTAGTTCCACAGGAACTGTTATCATTTACATGTAAAATCGATAAATTAGTCGATAGATTAATCGAAATAAAAATAGTCGTTAGTGGCAGCCTTTTTTCTTATTTAAAAAAAAAAAAAAAAGCTATTGCGAAAATAAACTTTTTTGTCTTACCTTTTTCACATGTGCTATCCTGCTTCTCCTGAGCGAAGTTGAGTCTGTTCTGCTCGACAGCAGTGCCGTTGGACTCTGGGCTGTTGCTGCGTGAAGGATTGCTCTCCTCATTCTGATAGACCATATCCAGATGCTGCTGGGCCAGTTTTAGGTGTCTACGCAGGCGGTCAATATC
The DNA here is from genome assembly GCF_001515625.1 of Sinocyclocheilus rhinocerous. NCBI lineage: Eukaryota > Metazoa > Chordata > Actinopteri > Cypriniformes > Cyprinidae > Sinocyclocheilus > Sinocyclocheilus rhinocerous. Next base: position 40,942 of record NW_015631094.1, on the reverse strand, counting down.
TCGCGATGACGACTCATCACCAAAAGACTCCCGACCCGAGTCCAAGTTATACTCCGGTTTCAATCCCATGGACAGCTTGTCTTTTTTCAGTGCAGTGTGGTACCCTGGTGGGGCTGTGGGCACCTGTCTGCATATGGCGCCACGGGGGCGTGCAACGCTGTGGTGGCGCACGCGTCGCCGAAAAACATCACGGATTCCACTGAGGCCCAAATGAAGAATCTCCAGCACCGTGAGAGACAAGCAGAGACCGCTCACGGCATACATGATCAGCAGGAAGATCGTTTTCTCCGTGGGACGTGACACAAAACAGTCCACCGTGTGTGGGCAGGGGCTGCGAGTGCACACGTACGAGGGGGCGACCTCGAAACCATACAGGATATACTGACCGAAGAGAAAGCCCACCTCGAAAACAACCCGAGATAGAAGCTGAAGGATGTACACCTTCATGAGCCCATCCCGTTTTATCCTCCGCCGGCCATCGTGTTTAGGGGCGGGCTTCTCAGGAGCTTTCTCTTTCTCGGGCAGGATCTCCTCCATCATCATGGGATCTTCCTCACCGTTGTCCTCCGCCTCCTCATAATCACGCTTGGCTCCACGTTTAATCATGGGCATGCGTTTCCTGTTACTCGGCTTGTACTCATCATCATTCATGCGAGCGATCTTGTGCATAGCAAAGCCCAGGTACATAATAGTGGGGGTCGTGATCAAAATTATCTGAAAAACCCAAAACCTTACATGAGAGAGTGGTGCAAACGCATCATAGCAGACATTTTCGCAACCAGGTTGCTGGGTGTTACACGTAAATTTGCTCTGTTCATCGTAGTATATCGATTCTCCCCCCACAACAGTCAACACAATGCGGAAGATGATAAATAATGTGAGCCAGATCTTGCCCACGAAGGTGGAGTGGTTGGAGATTTCATCCAACAGCCGCGTAAGAAAGCTCCAGCTCATCGTGCTTCGAGAAGAACCGCCGTCTCAGTCCTGCAGGTGAACAAGACATTAACTATTAGAAATTTAAAACAGCAACAAAAAGAGAATTTAAGACATTAGCACATTACGTCCAATAATAAATATGGCATGAATACGGCCTACCTGCCTACAACAACTGACAAAAGTTGACTATTCTGAGGAGATGAGGTGCTGATTCAATGTTAAGAACTCCAAATCATGAACAAGACATTTACAGCTTTCCATGCATCTTAGCAAAATGACAATGAACAATCTGTATGACGTGCTTTACTCTCAGGAAAACGTTTCTCGGAGCCTTTTATAAAAGGCTTGATTAACCAGAAAGATTCACTAGATGGAGCTAAAAGGTCACTTTTCTATCAAGCTCTTTCACAGAAACAAGTCAGCCAAGCAAAAGGGTGAGGAAGAAAAAATATTACAGAAAAAAGAATAATTAATCTAATAAGAACCATTTTAACTATATTTAAATGAATGAAAAAAAAAACATGTTCTTTTGCCCTTACAGGAAGAAACATTTGAGACTGAATGTCCTAAAATATACATTTAAAATACACATTTACTTCACATTCACCTCACTTTGCATAAAGTCTTTCAATGAAAAAAATAAATAAATTAATCTTAATTATGTTTGGATAAGACACAGGTTTCACAGACCAAAGAAAAAAAATTTGCTTAAGGCATTTACCGCCTTAGTGTTATCTGACCTCTAGTGTGTAACACCTACTTATTAAAACATTCAGTTACTCTAGTGCAAATAGAGCATGGGTCTCATGTAGACTTGAGACACAAAGAAAGAAATTCATTTTCCCATTTTGGACAACTAAAAGCCCAGAAGTCACTGTGGAATTGGCAGCCCTAACAAAGTAAATTCAAAACAGGCAACCAATTGAAAATAGTTTGGTCACAAACTGAGTGCAGCTACTTTAAGAGTAGAGAGAGGATGGGGGTCATCTGCCGTCTAATCAAACTGTGCAATCCACAAAGACTCCTTCAAGTAAACAAAAGGCACTTCAGGCATGGCTGTGAGTGTGACTTGATTTTTCCACAAAGTTCAGTGTGTGAATTTATCAAAACATCTGTAAAGACTCACTAGAGTTCCCTCTATTATTGACCACGGACTTTCTATGACTTTGTTCTTGATTAGTGGATGAGTATTTTCAAAGCAGCGCTGGAGAATTAGATTATAGATTTATAATCTATAAGAAGAGACACATTTTACTTGATTAGTATAGTATTGAAGTATAACAAATGTCTCCAATAAGACCCTTCAAAAAAAAAAAAAGTGCATTCTAAATTACTTGATTTATCCATTTCCACAACCACGAGAACCTTGACCCTCACTCCAGTCCAAGCCTAAATTCAAATAAAATTAATGGGAACTGGTGGTGACCTGCTGCCAATGGCTACAACTTCTGTCCAAGTGTTTATTAGAGACAGTTGCATGAAGTGAGGGACACGCTGTTGTGGTAGAGAACACAGACTATGAGTGCCATTTAAAGGCTTCAAATCACTATAATTTGTACTCTGTACAAAGGGCCATATCCGATTGCCGGCAGCAGTACAATTGTGTGGTTGTCGTTTGCAACATTCCACAGCTGGTGCCCAGTTGGCCCTCAAATTACACATCAGCAGGGCCCCAGTCTCTACGCTTACAACACACCTAGCTTGGCGATCTTATAAAAGTGTGATCTTACAACTGGGCGCGCACACTTTTTGGTCGATGAATGACAAATAGTCATTGATGTAGTACTAGACAAAGACTTTATCTGCGCTTTAATTACTTAAAATAAATGAGTTAAAGGCATAATCAGGATGGAAAGAGATTAAGAATGAAAAAAAAAGTTTAGATTCTAAACTTAGAAAGACCAGCAGAATTGGACTTGAATAACTGTATATGTGAACTTCAAAGGGAGAGTGCCAAAAAAAATTACTATTTCGATCAATATTTAACTCTACTCAAGCGCAAGGTGTCGATGTGGACGCGCGCGAACGGTGGAGCGCTTTTACCTGAGGTGAATCTTTTTTGCTCTGCAGCGTGGCTGCGTTTCAACGCCACTTACAAAACAAGATAACTCTTTAATATCAATCACAGAAAGACGTACTGCTACGAACGGTTTTTCCTTTATCCCTCCACATTTAAACGAAAAAGCCCATCCAGTTGTAAGTTTACTATTGTTCTCCGACTGACTTAAGAAAGACGCGACAGTCCCTTATACAACAACTTGAAGACACTAATTCAACTCCAATGGTGCTGTTAGTGACAAAATACGAGCATAAACTTCCCACCCAACAACCGATAACGTAGAAATTGGCAAAAAATAAGCTATTTTGTTGGGTATGCGCGAGATGTCACCAAAAAAATCCGTTGGCCGCGTCACTGGCGAATTTCAGTCAGTTGAGGAGCGGGAAAAAAACATACCTCGTTAAATCGATTTCCACACTTTTCCTCAGTCCTTCATAAGAGTTTGTACGAACGCTTGAAATATCACCACATCCCTCAGCTATATTTGACGATGAAAGCCACCCAAAACCACCCATTCGGACTATTGTAGTATGTGCGCCCACCACACGCCGTCAGAAACAAAGAGGCTACTGGCGCTCCTCCCGCCTGCGTACCCCACCCCCTTCCAGGCCTGAGTATGAAATTTGATATAGTATAGTCTGATATAGTATATATATATATTTTTTAGCTCATACTCTACTGTCACATGCTTGATTTGCATCCCATCACATATTTTGAAGAAATGTAAAAAATAAATAAAATAAAAATGTCTAATTTTACAATAGCCCATTACATGAATTAACTTGTTTAAGTGGCAGCATGTACCCCATATTATTGATTTTCAATGTCTGGTTAATGGGGGCTTTTATTTGTAACTGTAAAGTCACAGATTCATAGTGATGGATGGACCATACTAAAGTATGCATGTTGCATTCAGAATATTGATTCTTTAAATGTTTAATTTAATGTTTTGCTTTTTAAACTAACAATTTTATTATTTAGCATGAAAAATGATGCACCTCATAAAATTTTAAAGTGCAAAAAATATATATATTTTTCAGCAAATAGTTGTGTAGGATAGAAACAACGGCTACATGTCTGCATCTAAGTAAAACGCATACCCAATCTTATAAGAAAACAGTTTTAGGAGGTGGCGATTTTATGTAAATTTGTATGATGTGATTAGAGCGGAAATGTACGTAAACTAAACATGAAGGTCCCTAACCCCACACCTAAATCTTAACATCAGTGAGGCGTAAGCACACTGACAAAGTAAATATCGTATGAATTAGCCACCAATTTGCTAAAATGTAAAATAGTTTCAGATTGCCATAAAAATGTGTTGAGTATTCAGATTATTGCCAGTAATCAAAATAAGGAACTACTTTGATTGAGATCTTTACATGCAAATATCTTCCTTTGTGCTCCATAGAAGAAAGTCATATTGGTTTGGAATGACATGAGGGTGAGTAAATGATGACAGGCTTTTCATTTTTAGGTGAACTACTCCAAATGCAATACTTAATTTGTCTCTTTATCACATTACAAGGGTGAATGTAAAAGTAGTACAGGATTGCATTTTGGTGACTGTATATTTTACAGTTCCTAACTATGTCACCAACTTTTAAAAATCAGTCATTGAAAACGTACTCGGTTACTAACGTAACCTCGGTTCCCTGAGATACGGGAATGAGTACTGCGTCTGCTAAACGCATATGGGAAAAAGCCTTTTTCTCCTGAACTGAAGACTTTTTCATTCACGTAGTGAAACTGCATGGCCAGTGGTTGGTGCAGTGTATTAAAAAAACGTACGAACCAATGGTTAGGCAGCGGAGCTGCACGAGCCTATGGCGACGAAGCCCACCA
>NW_015631094.1:16864-35812 GCF_001515625.1 Sinocyclocheilus rhinocerous | reverse complement strand
CCCTTTCGATACTACACTCGTACTGCGTCTGCTAGACGCATATGGGAACACAGTACAATCACGCCGTGCTAATGTAGTGGAACGACTAAAGGTGTAAAACTTCCATAAGCAACCAATGCCCATAGAGAAGATAACAATAACCCAAGGCTAAGACGGACTGAGTGTGTGGAAGCCTTTTTCCGCCTTCGGCCAGTGGCCGAAAGTCGGTATGCCCTCGCACAGCGCCCCCCAACCTGAGTTGGAGGCATCTGTTATGACAACTGTCCTTCTGCAAATCATCCCTATGGCCACGCCCTGTTCCATCTAGCTGGAATTTTTTCCGGGGGCCAGGGCTGTTACACAGGCCTAACTCACCCTGATTTGCAGGCGTCCGTGACGCCACGCATGGGATGGAACCCGTGGTTTCAACCAGCGCTGAAGGGGGCGTATACAAAGCAGACCCAACTGTAGCGATGGCGATGCCGCCGCCATGAGGCCCAGCATCCTCTGAAACGCTTTGAGAGGGCGAGTGGTACCCATTAGAAGCCTGACTCACTCTGAGCCGGGTGAACCATTTCTACGGCTCATATCTCCAGCAAATTCATCACCTCTGAGCGCAGGACGTGTGCATCTTTGCTCTAAACTGAGGTGGGAACCACGCAGTTGAATCGCGGGGTATTCGAGCGAATTGCAGTGAATAACCTCGTTTTATTGTCTCCAACACCCAGTTTGGCACTACAGGGATGGCCTGTCAGGCCTCAGCCCATGTGACAAGGAGTTGGATTAAATTGAGAGGCTGGTCGCCGTATGGGGACCCCACACTCAGAAGAGGAAATTAGTTTTTCCCTGAAAGTGCTTTCAGAAAATGCTTTGCTAGACTTAATGCTCTCATAGCAGAGCAGTCAGCCCCCGTGCGCGCTGCCTCAGCGTGGGCGTGGCCCAGACGCGTCCAATTTGAAGCTGTCAGTGATAATAATCATTAGTGACAGCATTCTGTTTTAATCCGCCTAAAAAAGATCAAACCGCTTATTAGAAGAGGAGTTTTGATGATCTTTATGTGCAACACTCAGGCAGATCAAAAATGCTGCGTGCATTCTCTCAAATCTGCTCATAGCGGATGAGGGGAGGGGCGGGGCCGTCATTATTCAAGAAGGCGAGCCGCGAGCAAAGCAAAGTGAGACATAAACTCTCGTAGTAAGAGCGGTCTGTCTCAGCAGTGCAGCCTCAGCGTGGGCGTAACGTGGAGAGTGATGCAAGCGGGCCTTGCCGGCATTAAATCACTCAAGCCTGATCGATCATACCCGAGTTTGCCATTTCTGTCTCCGAGTAACTGGGAGGAGAGAAACACAAGAGTGGGGGAGGCGGGGCTCAGCGACGCACACACAAATGCGAAGCTGCTCGCATTTCGCTTTGATCTGCCTGGGAGGATTAATCTGCTCGTATAACGAGGTGCACCGATCCTCATGTGTAACACACACTGGCAGATTAAGCACGCATGATGTGTGTACAGGATTGCTCAAGTCTGATCGTTCAACCCACGAGCTCGTCGTTGCTTCCTCAGAGGTAGCTGGTAGGAGAGAAATATGAGCGCAGGGAAGCGGGGCCGCCTTCCGCGAACGAACGGGGGCAGACTGCTTTCGTGGTAAAAGCAGCCCGTGTCTGTGAGCGCAGCCATAGTGACACACACACAAATTTGAAACTGTCAGCGGCAGCATCTGCTCCGATCTACTTTGTAGGATAGAGCTGCTCGATGTAAAGAAGGGCACTGATCCTTTTGTGTGAGACACGGATCGAAGCGCAGCGGGGAGAGCGAGTACGCAGGCTCTGAGCATTTTGTCTCAGTAAGCGCGTAGCTCACTGCCCTTATGCGGCGGATCCGAGTGTAACGGGGAGAGCGAGCAGGCGGGTACAGTGCCGGCATTCGATCGCTCAGACCCAGTTGCTTAGCTCCCTGACTCCACTGTTTCTCTCTCCGAGGCTCGCTGAGGGAGGAGAAACGGGGAGAAGCAGGTCAGCTGTGCTGAGAGGTCCCGATTCCAGCTGCGAAGGCGTGTCAACGGCGAGCATGCTTTCAGGATCAGCGATGAGCGTAGAGTCGTCGCTGAAGGAAAATAAATCTGAGAATCCTGTGGCGAACGCCCGCTTATATAGCCAGACGCCCTGCCCATTCAGGCGGGCTTTGGCAGGCTTGGCGGGCTTCGTCGCCATAGGCTCATGCAACTCCGCTGCCTAACCATTGGTTTGTACGTTTTTTAATACACTGCACGAACCACTGGCCGTGCAGTTTCACTGCGTGAATGAAAAAGGCTTCAGTTCAGGAGAAAAAGGCTTTTTTCCCATATGCGTTTAGCAGACGCAGTACGAGTGTTGTATCGAAAGGGAACCAGTTTGTTTAACCAGTTTTCTGTTGCCACATTTATTTCAATAAGCCATTGTTAATGTGGGTTTTTACACCATTACAACTATTTGTTATTTGTTTTTTCTTCCTCCTTCACTTTGGACCAGACAATAGACTAAGAAAAAAGTCCAAACTAGACAATAAATCACTTGCGTTTAAATGCAACACTTTTTCCATCAGTTTGTCATGTGATGACAATGATTATAGGGCCACAACTCAGTCATGCCACTATTCATTTTCTGAATGCATGTTTTGTACAAGCAAGAAATTTATTGTCAAGCACACAAAAGACTGGATTGGGAAATGAACTAAATTCCAATTCTAAGGGCTTTTTAAACACCTCTTGGTTGATTTAAAAAGTATGTTTATATATTAAATATATATTCCACTGTCAGTGAACACCTGTTTAGAAAAAAAGAAAGAAGGAAAATAAATATCTATTTAAACACTGCTTGAACGTAACATGTCATTGTATGTAACCAACAGCTTTCCCTTTTCCTGTCGAGGATGGTGCTCGGAAGTTGTTGTTATTGAAGATCTTTCCTCCATTGCATTTTCTACAGGATGAGGCTTTAAGGGGGGCTTCCCTTTCTGGGTATGTTTTTAACAGAGCGACACATATTCATCAACACTACCAAGTGTGATTTAACAGAAAGATAGTTGCCTGTAATCTTCAATTAAAACTTAATGCATAGTCAGCGCATCCAACTTTAGTGGTATTGCAAAGACTGAATTTACATTTGTAAGGCAATATGAGAGATGTTCACAAGTTTGCACCACCTGAAGGATTTGGCATTTGATTCTTCCATAGAGATGTTATCGCGTTTTGTCTGGCATTCTTTTGAAATGCAATCCTGGGGAGTATTTCAGAAAGCGGTTTTGTTGGAAACTCAGAGTTTGTTAACCCCAGAAAAGGGAAACTCAGGGTTTTCGGTTCCAGTAAAAGACAAAACTAAACCTCTCGGTAAGTTACCATAGTAACTTACTCTGTGAACCTAACCTGGTCGGGAGCAGGTTTCCTTCTGTAAACCCAGAGTTTCTTTCGGTCTCCTCCCCCTTTTTAAAGCGTAAGCAATGTTTAAATACGTCATTCATTCAAGCTGCAAAAATTGCTTTTATTGCTGAGATTTTTGCCCTATTTCAAGTACAAATATCTAAAAATTCTTAAATCATGATGCATTTTCTATATAAGAAAAAATATATACGATATTTAGTCTTGTTTCCTGGGGTAAACAAGTAAATAATTAGAATTTCCTTTAGGATTTCCAGTGTGGTTGGATGCATTGATTACACACATATTCTTACCATCGCACCTTCCGAAAATGAAGGATGCCAGATGGAATGGTAGTGCAAGATATATGCGTAACCACCACCACAGCTGTTAAATAAACACAAATTATTCACAATTTATTTGGTCATCTTTATGTTCTACAAATACAAAAGCAACAAATTATTATTTTCCCTGTTGGATTTTAATATTGGTTTTGTGGCCATCTCCTCTTCATCATCTTGCTGTTGTCAAATGTAATGTTTTTCATTACCCTAATTAAGAAATGTAGCATGTTGGATTAGAGAACATTTAATTATGTGAAAAGGCATTAGACTATGTGGAAAAAGCTGCGCTGCACATTGAAATAGATACACTGAATGATATTTATTGAATGTCAAATATTTGTAAAGTCATGTAACGTTAGCCCATTTCACGCTTGAAGCTTTACCTGATTGAATTATGTTTTTATGTTAAATTTTTTTCTGCTGCCAAATTTTCCTTTTTTTTTTTTGCCCGTGGGATACCATGAGAATGAATATTAGTTCAATAAATTACCTTTCTGCCAGTTTTCACCTCTGATAACATTGATTTAGAATTACAGTTGCGTATTCCGTAGTATGCGGAAGTCTTTTTGGCGGGAGCTGTTGCCATGGTGAATCATAATTTCGGAGCTCCATTGATCATGGCTTTTCATAGTCGTGGTGCAAGCGCTAAACTCAGAGTCAACCTACTCAGAATGGATTGAACTAACTCTGTTCAGCTGTTTTTAAACCGAAAACCCAGAGTTTCCAATCTCGGGGTAAGTTAACTCAGAGTTTGTTGAACCTCCTTTCTGGAATACACCCCAGGTGCATCTCATTTGGTAGCCTGAATTACCACTTTGTATCTTCTGGAATGTGATCTTTTCCAGAATGATGCATTACTATCAATAAAATTCTAAGTATTATTAGTTGTGTTTAACTAGGCAAACACCAGTATTACTATTGCTCATATTTTTAGGGTTGAGATTTTTGTTTTAAATGTTGTATAGTGTTAAATTTGACACATCTCGCATTGTTTGTGCTACAGAATGTTTTTAAGCGTCTTGTAATTCTATATTCAACCATTTCTGTACAGCTCTCAAGATGCAGGATAGCTGGTAGTGGTTTGATTTGTCAAGGCAGGCATGTTTATGCAAGGGGTGAGCACAGATGCCAGCAGCAGTGAAAAGATGTGGAAATGCTTGATCACAAGCAGTTTGCAGCATGCTTTTTCCATGTCTAGTTTTTGCATTAGTCAGCAGTGTGGTCTTGACAGAATTCATAACAGGCTTATTTGAATTCCATTTCTGTGATTTAGTGATCTGCCAAACATAGTTGTGTGGCAAACATACATTAAAACTCAGGGATTAATGCTGCCTTCATGTGCTATATTGGGAACATCCTCTGAAGTTGTAATTATGAGTTTGTTCAAGTGCTTTTTTGTCGGAAAGAACAGAAAGCATGGTGGATGGCCCATTCATGAGTTCATGCTTACCTGTTTTCTTGGGAAAAATGTATTAAAGATTAAATATACTACTGAACTACTGAAATCTATTTAAAACAGAGAAAACGCAGACCTCATACTTTATATCGCATTGCCATACCCACAGAATAACCGAGGCTGAGCTAATTTTTCATCACAAACTAACATTCAAGATGTAATCAACCCTAAACAAAATTTCAAGCCTTTTATTGAGCCTTTGTCATAATATTCTTTATGCTATGCATCCATTTCTGTTAACTATAGACCAGCGGTAATTTCACAGAAGATACTTTTGGCACAGGGACCTTTTTTCTTTTGCCAGAGTAATTTAGAAATCGATTTCAAATAAATCTCTTATAGTGCTGGTTCATAGAAGCATCTGATAGCCTGCCAGTCAGATAAATGCAACTGTCTAATGTGGTTTGTTTCATGGTATTTTTATTGCTACCCACAATGCTTTTGACAAGAAAACAGACTTCCATATTCAAAACGTGCGGATCAAATCACTTGCATTCTAAAGTGAACCTCCACTGCAGTTTTTCCAGAGGTTGGTTATTGTTTAATAAACACAAATGACCTAAACACCTTCAGTTGCAGTCACAGTGCTATTCAATGCTAGTAATTAACTAATGCCATAAACATACAAGTAGTTGTTGGAGCTTAATTTATAGTTCTGCAGGGAAGTGCCAACAGCCGTAATGTTTACCACCTGTGTCGTTAAGCCTAATTTGTGCTTTACTTACTACACTTATTTTACTGTAACATTAAATACTTTTACAGGTCCCTCAGACTTTACACCTGTAATTTTTCTGATTTAGGAAAATCTTGATAATGAATTTACATAATCCACTGAATTAATAAGGTTTTTATATTGTGTTTTCATAGTGCTGTTGACTTTGACAATGTGGTTGTAATTGCCAACACCACCATTGAGGTAAACAATGCGTCCATTTTTCAGTGGAACACATGGATACATTTTGAAGAACCCTTTGTGTGAGGAACCAACCAAAATGTATGTTTTCATTCACTAATAATATTCCTTTCTGCCATAATCTTATTTGTGCTTAAATTCAGGTTTCAAAAAATGATTGATGCATCGGGGTTGGCGACATTGATTGCATTGTTTTGGATCGCAATGTGTGAAAGAGGTGAAGTTTTCAGTTAAATTAAAACTTATATTTCTGTGGTATTACTTCAGAATACTTTAAATGTGCATTAGTAGTATGGACTTTCATTGTGCTTTATGGTGTGTTTTTGTCCTTTTTAGAACTGTGACTGTCCTGCCTTGTGTATTTCATGGAAAAATGGCAATTTTGGAATGGAGGCGAGTTATTTTTATTTTTTTAATAAACTGTTCCTTTAAGATCAAAAGAGTGTCAACATACTCATTAAGCTCTAAAACAGATAAGAAGGTTGGCTAGGCAAGTATGCTTCTGTCTGGCAGGGATTTTCAATGTGAGAGTGCTTGGCCATTTGGGGGTTGGGGCACAAATCGGTAGATGGGGGTTGGGCACTTTGGGACACCCTTGTGATAGATGGGGGTGGTGGTGAATCTCCTGTTTCAAAGAAGTTGAAGGGAGGATAGTGTAGTAAGACAAGTACTTGATGACTAAAAGGTGAAAAAATACAGGACTTGAAACCCCCCTTTAAGTAAAAGGGCAGGGTGTTGCTATAGAAACAGACAGATCTGGCCACAAACTCCCCCAACATTGTAACAGATGGTTGGAGGTAGAGCCGTTCGGGGTTGGATTAAACCAGCATTTTCTCAAAGATCACCATTAAAGTTTACTTCCTGCACAGCTCTTCCGTCATTGACGGTTACCTGTAAAAAGGGAGGAACAAACCAGAAAGAATACATGACACAGGACACTTCTAAACCAGGACATTTGATATTCAATAATTTAACAATGTATTTGCATGATTTGCCCCATTTATTAACCTAAAAACACCTAACAGTGCATGGACAGTCATCTTTGCTGTTTTTTTTTTACCTGAATCTAGTATGTTATGGAACAAATTTCATCATTCAGAACACAACAGTATTGCTATAATTTTCTCATGCTTAACCCTGCCCAAATTGCACACATCATGGGTGTATTGTGGTATAATCTGCTAATAGTCAGTATTTTGGATATTAAACAGTTTTGTCTAATCTGTAAGTAAATTATGTGAGCACAGTCACAAAGTGCTGAAATTGTTAGGGGTTCTTCAGAATGTCCCGGCCAGTGTGATTAAGTGGTGTAGCGAATCAGCTCATAAGGAAATATGAATAATTAATCATAACTAGTTATAATTAATTATAAATATTTAGATCCGCTGTAGATATTTACTTGACCTCTCAGGGTATTCCATTAGGTCGTAAATGTATCTGGTGTCAGGGTTGCCATGGTAACCAGGGTCCTGGGCCTTGTTCTCAGACAACTTGGCACCCAGTATGTTTATTGGGTGAGGGGTCTGTGAACGTTTGTTAATCTAATGAATAATTGATTTGTTAAATCAAATGAAAAATGGTGTGTCTGATTGGTCCAGACGCTACAGTGGCTTGCAATAACGAGGACGATGTTTCTTAGTTTAGCTGTTCACATTTCATTGGAAGAGTAGCACAATTGCTGTAAGATTTACAGAGATCAAGAGTAGAAGTGTGTAATGAATTTACTGTTCGTGTAGTAGCATTTTTGTTCAAAGCAACTTACAAATGAGGAACATCAATATTCCCAATAATACACATTTCAGGAGTAAACTAGAGCGGTCCCAAAACTTAGTAAAATTCATTGAATTTATTTGTGGGAGTTTCCTTCGATTGTGGCTTTGGTTTAAGTTAAGAATAATTCACATCATGACGTGTAGAATACAATGAATTAAATGGGATGGTTCCCCAAATAATTCAGATTTTCTCATTATTTACTCACCCTCATGTCATTCCAAACCTGTATGACTTTCATTCTTCTGTGAAACTCAAAACAAGATTTTTGAGAAATGTATCAGTGTTTTTTTGTCCATACAGTGAAACTCATTGGGTCCAATGTTGTTTGAATGCCAACATTCTTTTAAATGTCTTCCTCCGCCAAAACAAATCTGAATTTGATCCCTTTAAGTGTTGTTTAATGTAAACCAAGTATAAATATAAATAGCATCAACAAGATTTTTGGTATCAAGAGAACTACACTATCCAAGTCATGCTTACGTGATGTCAGGTTCAGGCTTCTGTCAGTGAGTGGGCAGCGAGGGGCCTCACAGAAGCCTTTAGTTACACTGTGGTTTATAGGTCAGCTCTGCCCCGAGACAGCACATTCTAAGGAAAACATTCACACACAAAGCACCTCTGTTTTAGGAAAAACAGAAGTCTCAATTTACTAAGGTATTTGGAATTTCTAGAGAAAGGGTTACATCTTATGGACAACGACAACAGTGTAGCAGAGCATTATTTGTTTGAAATGATGCATCTCAAAAATACTTGGACAGAGAAAGTGACTGTGCATGCACAAATGGAAAAGTTGATGACTTCCATCTGGTACACAATGTGCTGAGAGGGTGGGTGTGTTTTTTGGGGTTGATATGATGTTTTGTCATGTTGCTTGAAATTGAATGTCATCCATTTTTGATATGAGTAGTTTTCTTAAAGATGTGAGAAACAGACCCTAAAGTTTATCTTTGTTTCTTTTTTTTTCCCACAAAGACAACATTTTGATTCAAATAGTAGAAAAAAATATTGCAAGATATTTACATTGGCCAAGAAGATATACACAGATGATTTTTTTTTGTAACTTTTTCTTTTGGTGGTGATCATGTCTAAAACTATGAAAGATTATTTGTTTTCATGCCAAAGTGCTAGGAACACGACCCCTGTGTTGATCTTCTCTTCAGTGTATTATGGAACCAACCCTAATGTTCATTAATGTCACAAATGCTGAATGAGACGTCCAAAACAGTCATGTTGTCCAACTGAGCAGCCATAATAGAGGGAAGCACGTTAAAGTATTCACACCTCAGTGCTCATAGTTCACACCTGCTTTGGCAGACGACGGTCCCGTTTTATGCTTTCGCAGTTGAACGCCTGTGCAATCACATACGCATAACAGAAAGCCACATGGTGCAGATGCCACACTTTGCAAACTTGAACTCCTAAAAGGACAATGCTAGCGCAGCATTCAGTGTCATGACCTGCTTTTCAGTGAGTTGAATATGGAGGAGGAAGGGCTGACGTTTTAACAACGCAAAGAATCCTGACAAATGTTAAGGACCCCTGTTCAGTTGAAGAGGTCATTGTGGGTTGAAACTTCTACCCCATCCATCCACCAGAGTGTTAAAAGCGCATGTGGCTCCATAACTTTTTAATTTGCACCATGAAAAGAAATACCTCAGAGTTTAGCACCAGAATGGAGCTTGTAACAATAGCGTTTGGAAGCAAATTGCTCTTTTTTTTTTCTCTTGTCTGCGGTGATAGAAATTTGTACAAACCAAATCGCACCTACTGTTCATTGATGTTTATCGCTGTTTGGTTTTCATATAATGTCTTATGTTTGTCTTAAACCATGAGCATTACTTTGTTCAAGCAACACCATAACTTACTTTGTAATTTTAAGTGACAGAGGTTGAAGTTCAGTGCATACTAACCAGGGCTCCAAACAAAAAAAATCGAGTAAGGAGCCATGTAAGGCTCCTATATGGAAAAAAAACTTAGGCACTAAATTATTTTTTTAGGTGCCACAGAATAAACGCGTTTTATTTATTTATTTATTATTTTTAACATTTTGACATTTCAATCATACTGTCATGTTGTCACACCCTTGGACTGTTTTGTTGTGTTTTCATTCCCCATGTGCTCAGTATGACCCAGTTTTTCCCCGTGTTTGAATATGTTAGTCAGTTCACCTGTATCCTCATTAGTTGATCCTCCTCACCTGTCTGTCCCTCATTAGCACCCCTATTTAAGTTGTGTTCAGTTCACTGTTTGTTGTCTAGTCTACTATGTCCCTATGTGTGTCTCCTGCCTGTTTTGGATTTACCCTTGTGTGGATTTATTAAAGACTATTTGCCTTCATCTTTGTGCGTTTATCTCACCGTAGCGTGACGTGTGCTTATGTCTCATCTTTTCTTGAATTTATCAGCATTTTAATCCATCTTGTATATGACCTGGGGACTAAGGTTCACTTAAAGTGGGAGCTAAACATCTTTTCCAACTTGAGATATACAGTCACAAATAATTGTCTATTACACAGAATCTGTACCAATATCATGGACCATAAGCATCACTTGGCCACTGAGTGTACACTTAAGTAATTGAATTTAATACATTTGAGATAGTCCAACTTAAAATAAAAAGCGAACACATTTTCAAACTGTTATTTGCCAGTGTAAATCAGAATTGTCAAGTTCACTTAACTTATTTCTTTCATTATGCATAAAGTTTATTTACTTAATAATTTTAAGGCAACGGGGTTTCCTCAATTTTTTTTTTAAAGTAAAGTCAACTGATCGCTTTTTACAGTGTAGTTTGGGCTCCTCCTCAATGCATCCTATAATGTTGTCATATCTTTCACACATCCAGTCGGTTTTTCTTCATTAGTAACATGCAATTTTATAGGACGTGTTGAATTTTCTTTAGCTTGCATTCTTGCATTTTTTTTATCATGTAGACAACAGGTTAAGTAAAAATATTAACATGAAATAGCGCATAAATATAGCAAAATGCTCCTCTTTATAGTTATTTTTCTAGCTGACTGATGAGCTTATGGACACCGAATGGTTATTCTGAGGTAAATGTATTGTTACGTGGCAATGTTTACAAGCTTTACATGTTTTCCACAGTTTTTGACACAGAATGAGTGATTACATGACATTTCAGTAAGTTGTACTGTAGGCTCTCTTATAAATAGTGTACCTTTTGATCGTTCATGTTCATTTCGTACTAGAGAAAGAAGTTCACGCCGGCACGCCTAGGAAAAGCACACAAGAGAGTCATTTTGAAACATCAAGACAAATAAAATTGACTTGAAACACAATACTTTCTTTACTGAGGTGAATATCTCTGTTCTGAGACAGACAGTAATATACAGCCTAGAATGCGCGTAAAGTGCGCTCCCTCATATGATCACTAAAAGCTGTCACTCACTTCAGTTCATTGCGATCTCACGACGTTCCGTTAATAAGCTCTCTGCACAATGAATCTCTTATTTACATCATATCTACACTGTTATAATGAGAGGATTCCGAGTTTGCAGAACTCAGAAAACTCGGCATTGAGCGGTGAGTGGATTCCAATTTAAACACTTCTGGTCATTGCGTTCAAGAAATTAACAGATATGTCTGTGATTGGCTACATTGTTCAATGCTGCAAATATGTTTCTGCAATATCAGATGGGGCCCCCTGATTCCCCCGGGGCCCTAAGCGGCCGCTTACCTCGCTTATTGGTTAAGTCCGCCCCTGATAGTCGCTAGTGGCGACCTCAGCAAAAACTTCACTCGCAAATTAATATTTTTGGTCGCAAATGCGACCGTTTTAGTCGTAGTCTGGAGCCCTGCTAACAAACACAAAGTTCATTGCATTCTTCTTTTCATTGTCTAAAATTTGGGGCCCCTCTAAAGCCAATCTGCTGTACTTCCTTTCAACATTCATGTAGTAAAATTTAATGCTCAGTCTCCAAGCATCTTGGTAGATGATTAATGCTCTCCACAGTTCGTCTTCATTCTAACTACTTAAAGGACTCTCAGATTCTTAAGGCTCTCAACAAATTCCAATGGTTGTTAGGTTTTGTTGGATTAACAGAGTTAGTTGAGGCAGAGTAAACCAGCCTTTAGTCTAAACAGTGATTTCACCTACTTTTTTACACATAACTAAAGTTGGTGTTCCTTTTTACTCCGTTTTTTAAAATTATTATTATTGTTTATTGTCTGTTGTTTTTTGGCAATATTTTTAAATGACATCTGATTTTGGTCAGTAAAAATGTTTTGGTGATGAGAAACTGCGAAATTAAATTACATTTTTCAGCATTTCTTAAAAATTTGGTACATTATTTTAAACCTCTATCATCATTTAACAAATATAAATGCCTGAGAGGGAGAGAGGGAGAGAGCGAGAGAGAACAAACTCTTTAGCCAATATCTTTTTGCTGTGCAAATAGTTAACCTTGTTAGCAAAGGTTATTTTCCCAAACTCCGCCCACCATTACTCAGTTATTTTTACCTTTAGTACAAATAGCGCATTACTTGTATTTACACTTTGTCTGAATAGCATTTAACATTATACTTAGTGTAAACAAGATGCTATTTGTGGCTATTTGTTCTTGGTTCAAATAGTATCTACTATTTACATTCAGTATAAATACTATTTACATTCAGTATAAATATCATTTACCTTTTTTCTTGGTGTAAATGGCCACTGCCAATTAATGCTTAAGTTATTCATTGTCATTTTTAAATTTTTTATAGTGCATTATTAAAGAAAGAGTGCATTCACAATGTGACAAGTAGCTTCACTTGTCAATTTCCCCCTTTTTTTTTTGTTTTTTTTTTGTTAAATTATGTTTATGTTGTGTGTGTGTATATTTGATTAATTTCATATGTATAGGATGTGTTTAGGTTGAGTATATTAACCTGCTAGAAAAGTGCTTCAGTGTATCGGTGTTCATTCACTATTTAGCTTTCGTATCTCACAACTAATTTGGGTCAAACCCTGATATTGACTATGACTGAATTATTTTAAACAATATTGTTTCTATAGATTTCATTTCCAAAAATATTGCCAGTGTGTAACACAGTGCATTATTTTGAGGTGTTCTTTTTGTTTTCTTTGCATATTTTTGTTAATAGCTTGTTAATATTTCGGCTTGATTTAATTTTAGCCAATTACCTGATCCCTTCACAGACTTGTCTGGTATTATTATAATTAATACTATTTACAAACTTGCACATTTTTTTTCTCTATAGTGCTGATAGTCTATTTTAAACTATTCCATGTTCCACATCAGTTTGAGCTCACGCAATCAGGTCTACTGCCCAGAAGAATGAAGCATTTTTCCAGACCATTTAGAGCTCAACAGTACACAGTGAGTTTCTGAATGTTTCTGTCTTTGCTGAAAGCAGGAGATAATCAGTAATGAGGCCAAATTAGTGCGGAGTCTGTATATTTATGGTTGCTGTTGACCTGAATCATCCATGTGCAACACTTCATGAACAACCCTGAAAAATTAGTTGTACATCACTAGAGTTTAATGAGAATGTGTTTGTCATTCAACAAGCAGAATAAAATAGTACCATAACAGGGACATTTAGACAAAGTATATTAAAAAAACACATGCCATCTCAGTTAGAAGATAATATTTCATTTTCTGCAGTTGAAATGGCAGTGGTTAAAGTGAATTACTACTAAGGCATTTTACTCTACCCATGTGGGATGAAGGCTGCTCTTGGCTCTGTGATGTAGTGGTTAAAGTTCTATGTTTGTATCCCAAAGTTTTCCGGGTTCAAATCCTGGAAGGGGTGATTCATGGACTGCATTTCAGTGGATGGTTTGCTGACTGCTTGATGAATATTGCACAAAAATGGCTGTTTGAATATAATTGGCTGGTTTACAAGAAGCCAGGCTGGTACAGTGAGCGCTTCTGTAACTTGATTTGCCAGTTTGCCGTGTAAATGGCATCAAATGTTTGAAAAACTTGTTTTAAGTGCTCAGCAGAAAGTAAACCAGATATCCTCGAGTAAAAGAGTGTTCTGATGTGTTTCTGAATTACACTACAGCTAAAAAGTTTCAGGTCGGTAAGATTTTTTGAAAGATTTTTTCTATTTGAATTTATTCCTGTGATGGCAAAGCTAAAATTTCAACAGCCTTTACTCAGTCTTCAGTGTCATATGGTCCTTCAGAAATCATTCTGATGGTGCTAAATATTTTTCGAAACAGTGATAGGTTTTTCAAGGTTCCTGACGAATAAAAAGTAAAAAAAAAAAAAACTTTATTTAAAATAGAAATCTTTACAATTGTCACACACATGGTTTGGACGTTTTCAGTTTGCACAGTTTCCTTTAGTTGAGTTTGTTGTCGTGGTGATTGATTAATTTCTCATTCTGTTTAGGCTTGTGCACTTGTTATCATTAGTATTTAAGTTCTTGTGTTTGCTTCTTCAGGTTGTCGGGGATTGTTTGTGTCTAAACTTTGGTTGTTGCTCTTCACCTCTCTGTTTGGATTTTCTTGCGGATTTATTAAAGACTGTTTTGATTACCTTCATCTTTCTTGTGGTGTATATTATTTACAACCAGAGTTGTTACAATAATTCCTTCACTGTCACTTTTAATCCATTTTATTTTGCTTTACTGGTTTCAAGGGATGGTGATGAATAAATAGTGTTGAATGCAAGGGGCTCATATTCATATTGTCATGGATCTGAAGTTACCACGAGTGACAATACAGCTCTCTAAGGGTTTTGTTATGTAGGGACACTGTGAGCTAAAATTCTCTAAAGCGCTTCATCTAAGGACTGGTAAATAAAGACGTAAAATCCACATCCACTGACCTTGTGCCAGTGAAACATTACCAAAACATAACAATGCTGTTGACAGAATACCCACCCTGTTCTTTCTTCTTCGTTACTGTGTTCCAGGTCACTGAAACTGACACGAAGACTGGTGCAAAAGAATCTTCAAGAAATAATCTGCCCAGAAATAAAAAGTCTAACATAATTTACTTACCTTCATGTCACTTCAAACCCATGTGACTTTCTTTCCTCCGTGTAATGTGAAAAGGTTATTTAATGATACTTTTTATTTTATGAAAGTGACTGAGAATTGGTGCTGTCAGGCTTCAATAAGGATGCAACAACACATAAAATCATCATATAGTCCATAGAACATTATTTCCAAGTTTGTCCTTTTGTGTTGCACAGAAAATATAGCAGCATATGAGTTTGAAAAGCCGTGAGGGTGAATAAATGATCAAACTATCCCTTTTAGATACGGTCGAGGTAAAAGGCAATGAAATGAGCAATATGAACAAGATCCTCTGCCCCAAGGCTTGTACATATAACTTTTATATTATTAACTTTTTCTTCTTTTTCTTTTTTTTTTTTGTAGATGAGCATGCTATTCAAAAGGGTTTCCTCTGCTGGCTGACGACACAGGAGACTAAACAGATAAAAAGATTGGAGTCAACCCTAGCCAACTCTATTCTTTCTTGATGAAAACCGATATGTCCTAGAGACCAGGACTGGGAGTAAAATAATAAAAAGTGATTGCCTAAATAGCCGCTCAGGATGAGTGCATCGTGGGTGATATTATTCTAACCAGCTATGATTACATCCAGGTCTACTTTCTCAGGAGGAAACTGAGCTGGACAAGAGGAAAGTATAGCCAAGCGTGGGAGCAAGAGGTAAGTATCTAGCCAAGCATAATTGATCCTATTTCTATTTCTAACCATTTCCAGCTTACTGGTGCCAAATGGTAAGCCCAGATCTTTAAAACGCCTTTCCCCAAAAACGGTTCTCAACAAGTTGTGAATTTCAGTGAAACGCAAAGGATGGCCTCTTTTAGAGTTCTCTCCCTTTTGGTGCTTATTACAAAATGTAACAACAGAATGTGCAGATTCAACCACTATCAACTTCACCATGAAGGATATTTTTTTAGCCTCCAAGATCTTATTTGTCAGCCAACGTCTTTATCATGTTTAGGGTGTGTAGCAACTCTGTTCAAAAGCTGAATGGAGAATGTTAACCGAAGGCCAAAACACAAGTATAGAAATTCATTCTCATCTGTCAAGTAGTACTGGTTTAAACATTTAAAATTTCCTTTTGCAACTGAATTTTACTTCCTTAATGTGATGTATTTTTTTCATTATCCATTGAGAATTGATTGGAATGTGAAAAGTGGGCATTACAAACCGAAATTGCTAGTCATACTGAGTTGCTAAAACTATGCCTACGTAGCTGTTGCTTAACATCCAATAATCCATGTGACCTTTAAGTGATGTCAGCAGAAAGTTATTTCAGAGGAAGAGAAAGTTACTACATTTTGATTAAAAGCTATGAAGCTGTAATGTGCACTATGAATCCTCCAAAATAAACCCAAACGTGCATTAAGGAAGTAAATGGGTCTATTTTGAGTTTGTGATGACTTAAATTTTGATTTAACAGAAACACTATGTTCAGCCAAATAGCATACTTTTATCATCATAAACTGCAGGGAGTATACTAAAGAAAGAGATTCGTCACTCTTCAGGGAAAAACCACAGACTAATTTATGGCCTCAATTTGATACCATTGTATTACATTGAGTAATCATATTCATAATAAAACAATGACAAATAGATTTTTAATTTTGGTTTGTAGAAACCCTCTGAAAACAAAACCACTTAGACTTTTGACTCACTAAAGGGAGTTGGACCTTTTTTGGTTGTTGGCAGTGGAGACATCCAACACCATCATCTACGGATTTATCCCATTTGTCTACAGCTGTTTGACTGACACTAAAAGCTGTGGGAGGAATAGCTGAATAGACCTGTCTCCGCTTAAACACATGAAACTCCGCTTGTGTGCTAATCCACCATGCCCTGCACCACAGCTAAATATTCCTTTATAGTTCCTTATCAGCATTTTCCCGAATTCAGACCCAAA
Source organism: Sinocyclocheilus rhinocerous (assembly GCF_001515625.1). NCBI lineage: Eukaryota > Metazoa > Chordata > Actinopteri > Cypriniformes > Cyprinidae > Sinocyclocheilus > Sinocyclocheilus rhinocerous. Next base: position 19,065 of record NW_015631094.1, on the reverse strand, counting down.
AATGAAATAACACTTCCCTTTGGCCTTAACTTTTGCACCAGTCAGACAACATCTGCAAACGATCACAATGCAGGCATCCAGAGGACAAACAGTTTTGTCACTGTCCTAACAGATAACTATTATAACAGCTGCACTTTAACACCACTAGCATTCTGAAAATGCCATTCATGAATGCGTGCTAAATTGTTTTGGGCATAATGGTCACACTACAGTATGAATGCATGCTGGCAGGGTCATGTGCTATTCGGAATTTAATTGAGGTAGAAAAGTGGAAGTGATTTTTGTTGTAAGGAAGAAGAGTTCCATTAATTGAAATAAAAATTCATACTCTAATTTTAAACTAGAACAGTGAAGGTCATAGATGGATGTGTTTGAAATACTGCTAATAGGAATTTGAAACTAGTTTATATATTTCATCATAGTTTATATATTTTATGGACTTTTGTGAAAAAGCTCTTAATTTCTCAGAATGCGTTACTTGTTGAAGTTCTTTGAATTACAATTTAATAAATTCCTCTTCTTGTCATTCCAATTCAGTTTCCTGTGGTCAATCCAAGATTGTGACTTAGTGTTTGGCTACCACAATAATAAAAATCAATGACGTCATGGTAACGTTTTTCCATTACTTTACTTAATCAGATTAATTGAATGAATTTCAATTTAGTTTCTAAATTATATGAGATTAACTCGATTTTTTAAAATCAGTTAAGTACTTAAAATTTAAGGCAGCAACTGAACTTTTAATTTTTTAACTTGAAGTAGGTGGATTTTTTTACAGTGCACCTGGCTTTTCTGTTTTAATGTCTTAAAGTATGCCTTTCTTAAGTTTTTAGGACTCTTACCACTTACTCCCATTGAGCATGAAATGAAGATGTCTGCTCACCTCCATGCCAACTGACAACCAGTTATAGTGCATTCAGGGTATTGATTTTATCACTTTCATGGGTTAACTGAGAATCATTGGCGATAACTTTAGTCAGGTTAGATGCAATATTTTAACGTGGATGAAAACGAGGCTGTTAATGGACAGACTTGTACAATGGCACACACTGTACGGGCAGAGATCCTGTAATTTTAGCCAGCTCACATTTTCCGGAAAGGCGTTTCATCAGCTGAACAATTGGTATGTTGTTAAAAAACAATACATCAACTCTGCACTTCTATTCTTCACAGCCTCTTTTTCATCCTGTCGAAACTTAAATATGGCACCACCCTGAGTAAGATCTACTTACATTCTTAGCAATGCAAATCCATCTTCTCTGGTGCTACTTATATTTTTGGGTCTACATTTCTTTTAGAAAGAAAAACAGTGCATTCAAGCGTTATATCTGGCCGCTGACAACCTCAGTCTCCTTTTTAGAAGAGCGTGGTCTGGAAGCTGTTCATAGTTGTGCAGGTTTTGATGGACTCTTACGTAAACACTGTTGCAGATCCTGGCTTCTCGTTGTGCAGTTGAGCAAAAATCTGTTCATCATGTTGTAAGATCAGATGTGTCCACTTTGATTCAGTGAAACAGGAGAGATTAAACAAAAGTAGATACAGCAGCATTACAAGTTAAAACGTGAGAAGTGTTAACAGACTTTTAAAACAACAAGATGCTAATGCATGGAGACAGAGTCTCTCAGGCCTTATTGATTTTGACCCACTTTCTAGCATCTTAAATTCATTATATAATTCATTAGAGACAAAGCGATCAGTTAAACAACTGAGAACTATCATTAGCAGTTTTATACTGTATCAGTTAGGAAAGCTGCTTGCACTCAGAGCAAGAATTTTTGTGGGATGCTGCTGACGTACTCAAAACTTAAAAGCAATTTGCTTTCTAACTCCTAGTTTTCGCCTTGTCTTCGCAGGTCTCTTTTCGCACTGAATCTGAACTGCAGCATGCTTGCAACATCAATGTGAGTACCACCATGTGAAAGCACTGTTGGTCTAGTAGACCTCTTGGTGTTAAGGTTTTGCCATTCTCCCATCACTCTTATATATTGCTTTATGACCTTTTAATTAAAGGTGTCATATGATGCGATTTAAATTTTTCCTTTCTCTTTGGAGTGTTACAAGCTCTTGGTGCATAAAGAAGATCTGTAAAGTTGCAAAGACTAAAGTCTCAAATCCAAAGAAATATTCTTTATAAAAGTTAAGAGTCGACCACGCCTACCTAAAATGGCTCGTTCTAACACGCCCCCACATACCTACATCAC
>NW_015631094.1:2648-16398 GCF_001515625.1 Sinocyclocheilus rhinocerous | reverse complement strand
GACGCGTTTCAGAAAGGCGGGGCATAGAGGAGAAACAATAATGTACAGTATGTGGAAAATAATGTGTTTTTTTAACCTTAAACCGCATAAACACATTTCATTACACCAAATACACAAAATAATGTTCTTTTTAGCAACATCATATGACCCCTTTAAAACTTTATCTGCTAGTGTTAGACAGTGTTGCTTTAAAAATATTTTCTAAACATAATAATTGTACCTCGTAAAATTATAATTTATATTAACATTTATTACTTATTTTAGTATTTTGTCATTTAAAGAATTATCTTATGCCATCAATAATTTATTTGCATTTAAATACATGCGCAATGCATTTATTTAAGCAAAATAAAGTAAAAACTGTAAAATTCTGAAATATTGTTTCTATTTACATTGTAAAGTTTTCTATTTAAATACATATCAAAATGTAGTTTATTCCTGTTATGGCAAAGGCAAATTTTTAGCATCATTATTCCAGTCTTCAGTGTCACATGATCTTTCAGAAATCATGCTGATTTGGTGCTCAAGAAAATTTTTTTTGTTATCAATGTTGAAAACAGTTGTGCTGTTGTGAATAGAAAGTTCAAAAGAACAGCATTTACCGTATTGTCCCGAATATAAGACAATGTTTTTTTCTTGGAAATACATCTGAAAAAACGCGGTCGTCTTATATTCAGGGTCTAGACTTTGACATGTCAATAATACACCCACAACAATAGGTGGCGCCAAATACGCATAAAGCGAGTGTGCCACGAAATACGTAATGCAATGCGTATTGTAAAGATCGCGAGTAAAAACTAAAGAAGCAGAAAACCTTACAGCTGCATGAGTCGTGCCTGTCAGGTTAGCCTGCTGGGACCAAACTCCCTTTGTGATTTTAAAACGTAAGACAGTACCAAGATTTGACGACTACAGTAAGATTTAACTTCTACTGTTCATAAGATTTTGGTAGGCTACTATTAGATGGATAGCCTAAATGTCCTAATTCAGATGGGCTACCTGTTTTTTGTTTTTTTTATGGTATATCAAGAAGTGTATATTTTTTAAATGTGATTTGTTGGTACATTTTACCAGTTTTTATCATACTTTCAAAACAAAAATTAAAATAGGAAAAATATGCAATATGAAAATAATTGAAGACAAAATGTGTTTTACTGAGAAAAAACAAGATTTGGTTTTTAAAAAGCCTTTTTCCAAAAGGTACATCTGGAAAAAGGGGGGTCGTCTTATAATCAGGGTCGTCTTATATTCGGGCCAATACAGTATTTGAAACAGAATTAAAAACTGTCTGTCGTGAAGTTTGAGATTTTTGTGTGTGTTTAAGTGTCTCACCTTGGTTTGCAGACAGGTTTCTAATGTAGACATCCACATAAGAAGAGCTGAGGTGCCTAATTTCTGCAGAAGTGTTCTCTGAGTCACCAAAGATCAGTGGTAACATGTCGAATCTAAGAATACTGATGCCATTTTATAGAAAATCATTCATTTGAGCCATGCTTGCTTCAGTAGTAACTGTCTAGGCTGAGGTAAATCTCTTCATAGACTAAACTAACTTTCAAGAAATTAGAAAGCTAATAGATAAGTTAGATAAAGTGTAGAAATCATGTGTTTAGGATGGAGATTATTTAACTATTCTGTGTGTCCAATTGTAATTTGAGACAATCACTGATTAAGTGCATCTTGTTGTATACAGTGCTAAGAACAAAGGGCAGATTAATTTGAATGTTATGAAATTAATCTATGAATTTGCCTTTATTTGTTGAAACACTTTCATTTGTAGGTGGAAATTATGAGCCAGGTCCCTGACATGAGGATGACATTGTCACACTATTACTGGTGCTTTACAGTGACATTAGTAGCAAGTTAACAGGCTTGCTGAACTGGATGATCATTGATTGCCTCATCTGTCACTTTAATCAGAGCATTTATTTCATAATACAATGACTGGTTTTGAATTAACTTGGATTAGGGTGACAGTATAAAATGTAAACTAAATTTACACTAAACAAATCTTTAAAATACTAGTGATGAACATGGGCATTTAACTAAATATTTTGCAATAAAATTCATAATGAACATAGGGATGTTTGTGCAGCTAAATTGAACCAGTTCATACACATTACAATAATCTTAGTCTTTGCACATTGAGGACAAAGTACCCAGAACTGTGTTCCATGTCGCTTTCCAGTTCTGCCTAGTACAAAGATGCAAGTCAGCCCTGGAAAAACAAACACATGATTATTGAACTTGAAAATTACCATCATTATCCACACCTTCACAAACAGAAAGGCTGACGGATCCATATTAACTTGTTTAAATGGTGTTTAACCATTTACTTGTTTAACTCCTCGTGTTTGTGTATTGACTAGATGGTTAAAGAGTGTCAGACATCTGTTTGTTGGTACCAGCCAGTGAATGTCCAGGGTACCAAATCCTTCAGCCACGGTCTGAACAGCAATTGGATTGTTGTTTTAGGATGCGTCCACAAGCTTATCTAATCTGATTGACTGAGATAAAGTAAAGCAAACAGCTCGGACCGTGTCAGAGTGGAAAATCTCAGATTCTGTCAAATCAAATGTGACTTTATTCAAGAGCTGTCTGAATGGTGTTTGAGCATGTAGAGATCTTGTCAATTACACTGAAAAGATGCCTCAGCATCTGTTCTTTTCTTTTACATTCCTGGCCATGAAATAAACAGGCCTCCCGTTTATCAATAGACATACCATGCATGCACTTGGTGAAGTAATTAGAGACAACGCACATGGTAAATACAACCGACTGGTTTCGCTGGTTCATATACGCCACAGTTAGCATACAGCTCATGGGTGAATCTGTATAGCATGGTACGTTATAGTGTGTTACTGCTCAAGGATCTGATGACTTGAGAAATTTGACAGTCATCATGACATTCTATTACATTGTTTACTTTAAGTTTTCAAGTTTGCTTACTGTATCTTAAATTGATATCTTACAGTATAAAGTTTGCGAGTAAGTTCAAGCGGAATTTATGAAGGGGGGGGTTTAAAGGGTTAGTTCACACAAAAATGAAAATTCTTCTTTTCTTTTACATTCCTGGCCATGAAATAAACAGGCCTCCCGTTTATCAATAGACATACCATGCATGCACTTGGTGAAGTAATTAGAGACAACGCACATGGTAAATACAACCGACTGGTTTCGCTGGTTCATATACGCCACAGTTAGCATACAGCTCATGGGTGAATCTGTATAGCATGGTACGTTATAGTGTGTTACTGCTCAAGGATCTGATGACTTGAGAAATTTGACAGTCATCATGACATTCTATTACATTGTTTACTTTAAGTTTTCAAGTTTGCTTACTGTATCTTAAATCGATATCTTACAGTATAAAGTTTGCGAGTAAGTTCAAGCGGAATTTATGAAGGGGTTTAAAGGGTTAGTTCACACAAAAATGAAAATTCTGTCATTAATTACTCACCCTCATGTCGTTTCAAACCCGTAAAACCTTTGTTCATCTTCGGAACACAAATTAAGATATTTTTGATGGAATCTGAGAGCTTTCTGACCCTGCATAGACAGCAACGCAACTGAAATGTTCCCAAGTCCAGAAACGTAGCAAGGAGAAACGGCATGAGGGTGAGTAATTAATGACAGAATTTTCATTTTTGGGTGAACTAACCCTTTAAAGGTGGAGATTGATAATCTCTCTCGATAGTCTGACAAGAAGTGGGTCTCACAACAGTGTTCACAGTAAGGTGCATTTAATACATTTTTATTGTGGTGTTTGCATAAATTTATAATCATAATTTTGTACATAGTAGGAATACATGCTTAATTCTTGATGTAACATATTGGTATGTAGTTTGTGAACATTAAATATGAATTTAATAAATCATTAATATGAATATATGTATTATTATTATTACTATTATTATTATTGTTGTTGTTTTTGTTATTTCAAATGATCACTTTATTTTCATAATGCACGTTTTTATTAATGCAGTTGAATAATAAACAATTATTTTTGTACCATAATTTAAAAAAAAGCGTCATCTCAGTGATTTAGAGCCAACCCTAACCAAAATGTCTGAGGATTATGAATAAAGACAGTAGAAAATCCTTTTTTAAACTTTTGACTTAAATGTCTTTTCTAAAACAACAAAACTGACACCGTTTTATCTCCATCTTTTGCAGTAGTTGTCAATGCAGTGCGTTGTTTTGTCAACTGCATGAATGGTTGGAGCACATTTTTGGCGGTGATGAAGTGAGATCAGACATGAGGTGCTTTGAAGTCTAGGAAAGCTGTTCTGAAAAAATGTCAGTAATGTTAATTTGAACTTGAACTACTCTGTCACGTGCACAGATCTTTAAATATGCCCCATCAGCTTGAAAATGCAATAGTGGTTCAGGCATGATGCAGGATTGTTGTCACAGTTACAAGCCAGGGTGTGTGTGTGTGTTAGATTGAGTTTGAATCAGAAAGATTCATTCCATGCCAAATGCCTCCTCCACACTATGATAAAACCTGGAATTAGCAGAGCAAATTTTCAGTCCAGTTCTAACAGAGCACCAATTTCCACCCCAGTTCATATAAATTTTCTTCCCATACACTCTTTGAAATAAAGGGGTTACACGTTATTTTAAGGTGCCCTTGTTACAGTGTAATTATACATTTAAGTATTGAGTAATATTAATTAACTACATGTACTTACTATATAGTAAGGGTTAGGATTGGGATTTGGCTTAGGGTTACTTGCATGTAATTATGCATAATTAATTGTTATAATAGTAAGTACATGTAATATATAAGTACATGAGAGATTGTTCACATCTTAGCTGAGGTAATGATTTCTTCTTGCCTTGTTTTATTACAAGATATTTAAACCGATACAAAATTGACTCAATTACAGTCACAAAAGAAGGTAAAATAAACTACAAAATAATCAGAAATGTGTTCCCTGGGAACTTGTCCAAGGTACAAAGAAAAACTCTCTTTACCTTAAGATTGATTTCTACTAAACAAAAAACCTGGCCTGCAGAAGAGCTTGTCCGGCTCTTATTTAATATAAGAAGGTTGCACCAAATAAACAGAGCCACTACAAACTCCTCTGCTTTACTGAACCCTCTGAACCTGTCCCTCTGGACATGCAGGGGTTCAGTTCAGAAGTAATAAAGGGCCTCTGCAAACAAATGGAGCCATGAAGCAGTTAATTTCCTGTTGTTGCTCCTTGATCCTCATCTTGAACATTTAAGAGAAGGAGGCAGATATAGAGTTACTAGATGTCCCGGGACAGTTTCAAGAGGTGTGTTCCGAAAATTCATTAATTTCAAATGTAAATAGTGTTTTTTTAACCTTAAACCGCATAAACACATTTTATTACACCAAATACACCAAATAATGTTCTTTTTAGCAACATCATTTGACCCCTTTAAGTATCCTCAATGTTGTTCAAACTCCCATCTCTGGTATGTTTTGTGGTTCTCGACAGGATGTTGCAGTGAAGGAAAGCTTGCCAAGCTGATGTTCGGATACTTTCATTCTAGTCTTTCATCATATTAGTTTGTAATGTATTTGGTTACCATAACAAAAAACTTCACACGCTTGCTGCTGCTCCCTGACGTCCACTCAGTGCAAATATTGTCTCAAGTGAGCAAGCTAGCTTGCTAAACTGGAGAAATGCCCAAACAAAAATGTGTTTTCAATGATGAGCTGAAAGAATATTTCTTCACAAAACATGGGAAATTTAATTTGAGGTTTTGCTGTCACTATAAATGTTAATGTTCTGAAAATTGCAGGTCATTTTCGGACACCTAAATGAAATCTGTTTATTTTTTATTTTTTTATGTTGTTTGGGAGTACATTTGTAGTTTTACATTTCAGTGCTGTACATTTTTTTGGTTAAATGAAAGAAAGGAGATGGAATGTCTAAAAATTTAGCGTACATTCACATGCAAAGCTTAGTAGAAACAATACTTTTTTAACTTAACACATTTATTTCCCTTTGATCATGTTCTAAATTTGTGAAAACCAAATAAAACAGAAAAATGGTTGAAACACTACCCTGCTGAATAAAACATCTCGGTAACACTTTATTTCAAGGAGTTCTTGTTACACGTTACATGCACTTGCTATTATAATAACAATGAATTATGTATGATTACATGCAAGTTAACCCTAAACCAAACCCTAATCCTAACCCTAACCATATAGTAAGAACATGCAATTAATATTACTCAGTACATAAATGTATAATTACACTGTAACAATGACACCTTAAAATAAAGTGTAACCAACATTTCAAACCAGCCTAAGCTTGTTTTCTGGTCTCTCAGCCTAGTCAAACTAGCCTGTTGCCTGGTTTTAATCTGGTTCTGCACACCTTTTAGCTTGTCAGACTGGGAGACTAGCTAGCTTCCTTCATAAACCAGCTTGGAAGACAGTCTTAAACCAGCTAATACCACCTAACCAGTTTAAGCAATTTTTTTTTTTTTTTTAGCAGATTGACTTAAACTAAAGAAATGACACTAATATTATATGCACCAACTATATTGTGAGACATTTTCTATCATGAAATAAATGGCATATTTTAGGATTAATGTTATTCCTATCATTGCTTCAGACAGGAGTCAGTGGGCACCAAAACTTCAACCCCCCGTGTGTCCCATGGCCAGCCTTCTTTTTTGGAAATGCTAAGCTTAAATTGACTGAAGAAAGGAGGTATTCTGCATTCATGTGTGTTCATGTCTGAACTGAGAACGTTTTAACTTTTTAACAGGTTACAACATTTTTTTTTTTTTTTTTTCCCACAACCAGCAGCTCAGGTTGAGGTCAGAGGTTTGATATTGTACCTCTACAAGATCACGTCATAGGGATGTACCCAGACAGGGTACATTAATACATAACAGTTTTTAATGGTGAAAAATTTTTCATAAATGACACTAATCATTTTTTCAAAGAAAATCTTTTAAAGGGGTCATATGATGCGATTTCAATTTTTCCTTTCTCTTTGGAGTGCCAATCATAATGCACTGGATAGCTGGCCAATCAGAGCACACCTCGCTTTTCAGACCGACGAGCTTTGTAAAAATCGCCGGGTTTCAGAAAGGCGGGGCATAGAGGAGAAACAATAATGTACAGTATGTGGAAAATAATGTGTTTTTTTAACCTTAAACCGCATAAACACATTGCATTACACCAAATACACAACATAATGTTCTTTTTAGCAACGTCATATGACCCCTTTAAGTGTAATGGTTACCTTTTCAAAATCTGTGATTTTCTATATCACAGATTTTGTGATATAGAAAATATATCAAAATTATATATTTGCCCAAAATTACAAATTAAGTTGATAAGTAATCTTTTGGCAAGTTGAGCATCCTGGAAAACAAGAGAAAACAAATGACGTGTTAAAAAAACATTTACTCAGTGTGTCTGGCTTCTGAGCAAAGACAGTTTTGTTTTTAGAAACCAGAACAACAAAACGCTGATCTTATCTATCATGATTTAATTAGAAATGTATTCATGGATGATACCATTGTGGCTCATCTTTTTCTGACTTAGTCATATTTACACTTGCTAACAACAACAACAACAACAAAAAAGGCTTATTTTAATCAGAGACTAATTCTGCCCTCTGGTGGATAAAAAGTGGAGAAACACATCAGGAGTCAACCTCTGTACAGTACAGTCATTTGTTTTAAAGGAACCATAGTTATATTGGTCTACGTGGTTTCTTTAAAAACCGTTGCTTGCTGTCAAAGTAAATTCTCTCACTCCCTTGAAAGATTACTTGATATGAACATACTAAGTTACTTACTACAGGTACTATTTATGACAGACTTATTTTCAGGTAGCCACTAAGGTGATATATATCAAAACAATAAATTTTTTTTAAATTTACTAATAAACTAAAGAGTAAAAATCTCTTGTTGTTAATATCGTATAGTCTTCATATGAAACATTTTTATTAGTTCTTTCATCCTCAAATAATATTTTCTACTATTGAACTGTGATTTTTTTTTTTATTGCATAATAATGAAACCAGTCTGCACTCGAGTTTGACCATCTACTACAGGCCAGAATATTTAATTAACTTATTACTGTTTATAGAAGCAAAAATACAGTGATTTGGCTGTTTTAGTATCATTGAAAAATAAAAATATTTTTATATGTATTATATGTTCGTTTTTATATTTTCTGTTTTTATTTTAATTTTTAGTTAGGGTTTTAGTAGTATTTTTTGTATGTTTTTCTAATTTTTTTTTTTTTTTAAATATATAGTTCTTATAATTTTTTATTTATTTTAGTTTGTTATTTTAATACTTAAAGTTAAACTAAAAGAAAATGAAAATGTATGCTTTGGCACCTATAGCTGAAATGAGTTAAATTTTTTAATATGTTCTGTTTAATCTGTTATAGTTATTTCAGTTTTTTAAAATGCTTTTATTGTTAGATTTAGTTAATAATAATAACCCTGTGTGGTGTTAACAACATCTGTTGAAGCTCCTGCTAAAGAAAGTTCGAACAGTTGCTACAGGCCACAAATACCTAGAGCAACTGTGGTTTGGAAACACCTACCATAAAAACAAGACGCATACATCAAGACATTTCATCACCTAGATGTCTGCCCTCGCTCTCTCTTCATGTTTCCTTAGTAATATCACCCCTGTTTGCATGAAAACCTCTTCTCGACTGTGAGTTTCAGTGAATCACGGTAGAAGGCGTGGTGAATCTCTTTGACTCAAACACACAGTCAAAAACACATTGATCATGTGTGCTAAAGCGGTTTGAAACCTGCATTGCACTGGCACGGTTTGCAATCCAATGTAAACCGCCCCAGCAGCATGCAGAATATCATGCTGATTGACATATGCAAGCATCGCTTTGATAGACAGGCTGTATCCTCCTATTTCATGGCTGGGATCTTCGTTTGGCAGAACGATGCAGCAATACCAACATACTGTCTTCCTTATTGTGGCTGAGTAATGACAGGTGCTGCTAATAATGTCTGTACTCCTCCTGGTCTGTGCTGACGCATGCGTTCTGATGGAATGTTGGATCCATGTCCTTCTGGGATTCACGTCGGGGGAGGAGGAGATCACTTTAAAAGCAGCCAGCGCACCACCACTGACAGGCAAAGCGGCCAGTCTGGGCAATGAGCTCTGAGAACAGTGCTGTGTCACTAACAAGATCCAGATTTGAGACAGATGGCTTTTAAAATGAAAGGAAGCGAAAAGAAATGAGAGCAGATAAGGAAAGCAATTTGAGGAAGAGCTTTGGAGTAATGGGTCTGGATACTGCAGCTCTTTCAGTGTAATATAATTGTACAAGATTTAAGGGGAGACTGGATGCAAATGCCAGTTTTTAAGAAATGAATGCTTTTATCCAGCAAGGGCACATTAAATTGGTCAAATCTGACAGTAAAATAAATGAATGCTGTTTTGAACCTCCTGTTTATCACATAATCCTCCGAAAATGCATCACAGTTTCCACAAAAATATTAAGCAGCACTGTTTTCAAAATTGATGATAAATATTTCTTGAGCAGCAAATCAGCACATTAGAATGATTTCTGAAGGATCATGTGACACTGAAGACTGGAGTAATGATGCTGAAAATTCAGCTTTGTCATCTCAGGAATAAATTACATTTTGCTATATATTAAAATAGAAAACATTTATTTAAAATTGTAAAAACATATAAGAATATTGCTGTTCTTAGTGTATGTTTGATCAAATAAAAATAATATAGAATTGTGCTCATAATAGACTTCTACCAAAAATACTACAAAATCTTACCGACCTCAAACTTTTGAATGGTGGTGTAAAGCCTGTTTCCACCTCAGAGTAGAAAATAAAAAAGTAAATGTGAAAGTGTAAAATAAGATTGTCTTGACTGTGAGGGGAAAAAAGTCACAATTAAGAGTTATAAAGCTGCAGTTGTGAGATAAAGATGCAAACATGAGAATTAGTCACAAATGTGAGATATAATGTCACAATTACTTCTTTTTTTTTTACACTCTTGAGACAGAAATTGGCTTCCATAAAAAAAATGCACACCTTCATTCTATCTTTTGGTTTAATACTTAAAATAAAAATGAAAATTTTGTTTTCACTTTTTCACCATACGGTTGTGATTCATTTATCTGTCAGAAAATGTTTTAAAGTGCCCCTATGGATTTCTGAAAATTACCTTTCATACAGTGTGTGTAACACAGCTCTAAGTGAATGAAAACATCCTGCAAAGTTTTAAATCTGAAAGTGCACCGTGTATAAAGTTATTGTCTCTCAAAAGAAAGAGTCGACTCTGAATCATTGAAACGAGTTGTTTTTAAAACGAATCCCAAGCGAATCCTAAACGAATTAGCATATTGCCCGCCCACTTGTTGGTCTTTTCGCTTTGGTCTGAATGAAAATGCAAATTCATTCTTTGCCACTAGGTGCCGCTTTTGGAGCGGTAAAAATAGCTGTTTCCCTGGTAAGTCTATGTTCACACTTGGCGTCTTTTTTGACAAGAAAAAGTTGACAAGGGTGTTTTTTTAGTGAAAAAAAGAAGAAGCTGGCAGCGTTTCTGTTACAAATAGCAGCCGAGGGAGTCTTTTGTTGCTATAGCAACAGCTGCAACAGTAGCCTAGCGCTGCGTGGTGCAAAAATGTCGAGAAAGAGGAAACTGGCTCTTGCATTGGCTTTTGAAGTTAACGGGGAAGAGAATGTCGGTTTACAACGACGTTTGTGAGTGCACGACATTATACGGGGAAGGAACCAATATGGTGCTTACAACAATTTAGTCCAGGAGCTCTGGTTGGATGATGCACGGTTTGCGGCATATTTTAGAATAAACATTAAAACATTATTATTATACTAAATATTTTGCAAAATATGCAAAATATTTAGGTGCAAAACGTTTTTTAAACGGAAACGGTGGCGTATTGAACACCCTGTTCTGATGATGCAAGAGTTGCAACTATGGCAGCTGAGAAGGCCATTCTTTGGGTTCTTTTTGAAGAATTTTCGGAGCCTGATGAAAAATACGCTCGATGGTACAGTCACTGCCCTTGCCCTCCAGATGTCGTTCAAACCGGAAACCGTAGCAAAACAGTGCACACCGGTTTGAGCTTGAACTTGCCCCAGGTCTCGCTACTCAATCGCTTGTCATTGGTCAGCTGTCAAAAAGGCGCTTGACATAGGGCGTTTTTTTCCAGAAAAGACGCTCTGAGCTGCAGAAAAAGATGCCGGCGGTGGCGTTTAAAAAAGCGCTCAGGACTTTTTTGAAAACACTGTTTACTCCATAGGATTATAATGTAAAACAGACGCTGGCAGCTTCAAAAAAGACGCCAAGTGTGCCTAACATAGCCTAACGCTGTACACAAAGCAGCACTGCGCTCACAAACGCTGCTTTATCGTGCATCACAGGCATGATGAAATTAAAATGAGACAAATCGGACCAATCACCACAGATTAGCGTCACGCAAAGGAGGGGTTTGGAAAAATGAATCGTTGAGCGAATCGTTTGGGAGTCGTTGAGCAAGTAAGGTAAAAATAAATGCATATTATAAGACAATGGAAGTGTTTTTTGACCTTGCATGCATGTCAGCCTGTTGTTGGGGACTCCCAAAACCAAAATATGAACCTTTCATTGCCCATAATAGGGGAACTTTAAACAAAATCTGAGTTGTACCTTGATTATAATTATTGGAGTTAATTATTGGAGTTTATTGAGTAAAGAATGATGTTTAACCAATAACTTTGAGATTAAATAGATATCAGTTTAAATTGAATGGCATTAACACATTAGACATCAGAAGTATAAAAAACAGTGACAGTATTTATGACTATGGCTTCGAGAGAGGAAACATTACTGAGCATATTTTCAGTAAGTGTAATCACTCTAGCTTGTTGTGACAAATATTTTTTTGTTTGATTACTGTGTACTAGGGAGGTAAGGCTCGTGGTAAAAAACATAAAACTAGCTGATTTATGTTAATTCCACTTCTTAGATGGATTATTGTTAAGAACTACATCATAATAATGTTAAAATATTCATTTTTTTATACTGTATCGGTTGTATCAGGCAGGGCCTTGCAGCTGAGATCTAGAAATATTCCCTGCACTGATGGGACAGAACATTACAGTCCCACATCTAACAAAATTTGCTCTTCCTTTAAAAGCTCATGAATATTTTAGAGATTTTGCTGACACAGGACGTTTATCTTCAGAGAGCGAATGTCATCAAAGTTTTTTCATTTTCCGAAGAAGAAATGAGTGCCTAGCAAAATAGCACACCTCTCCTATCATTCGTGTCTTTAGGCAAAGTGCTGTGTTTGCATATTGACTTGAAGTTGCATAAATTAGTCACTGGTAAAGTGATTGGTTTTAGGGGTTTGTTCAAATCTCTAACCCAAAGTACAAGCAATAGTTATAGTGATACTTAATGCTGCTCTGCATTTATCATTCTCTGTCATCACACTGTGAAAACATGGTATAAAGTCTTTCACATACTGCAATCAAATAATTTCAAATACGTGTATCACTTTTTCTCTTTTTTTTAGCCACAAGGAGGCAGCAAAATCTGAACGTGTACTAAATCTTACTGTACTGAAAATATTTCTGTATCTGTGCAGCTTTCACATACTAACTTAGTAATTATTATTTTATAGTAATTTACACAACTCAGTCAATATGCAAAGTGTTTGGACATCAAGAAAAAGTGTTACCTTAACTTAGGGTTAAAAGTGTGAAAGGTTTGTTGGTTTAAGTGAAATTAGCCATCACTAAAAAAAAAACAAACAGTGGGCCTAGAACAGAATCAGCTTCCTAAAATAAATCAGGGTCAGCATCTTTATCTAAAATATTTTCACAAGACACACGAGTAACCTCTCATGACTTAAGATGTATTATATAAAACTGAAATAAATAAGCACCTTCGCTCTAAAAACAAGACTGTTCCTTGTCGGCAAAACCACTGCATCAGGTTTATCCAAGGAAAACACTCCATTTCCATGTGTTTAATCTAGCTCTTCTCAGTTATTTCATAAGCCAGCTGTTGTGTTACAGCATGAGCTCATCTCTCAGTGACAGGATGAGAGAAATCAATGACAACAAAACAAGTGATTAGGGATAAGAAAATAAGCAATTTGTGTGTTTGGAAACAGTCCAAGTCATGAATTCATCAGTCCAACACTGCATTCATTTTAGACCGTCTGAAGTGTGCTGGTTTAATTTTGCTGCAAGGCACTGAATGGCAATGAGTGTTATATGTCTGGCAGGAAGCAGTCGGTACAGCCTCTCATCCAATCTGACAGGTAACAATTTCTGATTTTTAAACAAGCATGTATGTACATTTGTGCAAACTTTAAATTGAGCATAAGGATATTACTTAGAAATGGTTATATGCAGGTAAGCATGAAAGCCAATATTGGGCCCAAATGAACTTAATTCAACTAGCTATTAATCTACTTGCTGTTTATTCATTCACATCAAGTCCTATTAAACACCAGGAACTATTCAAAGTAAATTTTGAGTTGGACATTACAAAAAGCAATAACCCACGGTTCAGTAAGTGAGGCATAGCCTCAGTAGCCCCTCACTGCAGAACACAAGATCCAGGGGGCGTGGTTGGATCCACATCTAGTGGGTGGAGATTGGTAGGTTTAGGGGTGGAGATGGGTGGGTTTAGGGATCAGGGGGTGGAGACGGGTAGGTTTAGGTATATGTAAGGTGGATCTGGATCCAACCACGCCCCCTGGATCTTGTGGTCTGCAGTGAGGATG
>NW_015631094.1:0-2598 GCF_001515625.1 Sinocyclocheilus rhinocerous | reverse complement strand
AAAAAAAAAAAAAAACGACTTGTAAGATTAATTCTTTTGTAGGCTAATTCGCTGATGAGAACCGAATCATAGGAGTCTGGGAATCAGAAATTTAATTGTAAGTTTTTGATTCACTAAAAAGAACCGCATTATAAGATTTAGCATTTCTGAATCGCACTGGGCCACACCAGTCACGCTGTATTTTTTTCATTCACTAAAATAAACAATTTTAACAAGATTCATTCGGTAGGAAATCGGACGACAACGATCGCGCTTTTTTGAATCACCAAAAATGGGCCAGTTCATAAGAGTTGTCGGTTGGGAATTCGTTTTGGGCATTGGACTACACTGGTTGCACTTGCATGGAAAGCACTTTGCTTTGATTCGCTAAAAAGAACCGGCTTATAAATCGCACTACACCAGTGGTGCTGCATGCTTTGGAGTCACTAAAAAAAGAACCGACTCATAGGAGTCATGCGTTCAGGAATCGGACTGCACATGGGTCACGCTTCAGTCGTTTACCGCGTTTTCTGTCCACATCAGCGGAACAATGAACGTTCGAGAACCGAATCAACAGAACCGAATCATGAAAATAATTCAGTTTTTAATTTTGTAAAGGAAATTTAACATTTTCTCGGATACCGACCTTACTAGTCAATGAATTCAGTATAAACTGAAATTTGAGTATTTTAATTTGATAATATTAAATAAAACTAGATAAACAATGAATAAAAACAGGCTACTCAAAATAGGTTTAAATAAATAAAAAATGAGTAATGCAAATTAAATAAATACGTAGGCTTATACACATTAAAATAATAAATAAGATTAATAAAATTGATAACGAATGAATAAATAAAAAATATTAATAAATACATAAACAAATAGTCCTATACTATGTAGAAAAAATTAATGTAGGCCTAACTAATACACTAATGTAAATAACAGAAACTAAATATTTTCCAAATAATATTTAAACATATTTATAATATTAATGTATTTTTATATTTGAGGGTCCGTGGCATTGAAAAGCCCTGCTGTACAGCAGCCATGACGCGCGCACCCTCAGCAGCATCTAGTGGCTGATGCGAGCATCACTCTCGGATGAGAGCGAGAGACAGAAAGGGAGAGATAGAGCAGCTGGAGCGCTTCACTATGGACCAGCACGGCCGCTGCGCTCTCTGACCGATCGTCTTCACTCTCGTTTTGCTTGGACAACTCTCCAAACACACAGGTAGGCGAGCGCGACACTGTCCGGGTGCAGATCTCTAGCAGCATCACACATGTTCATGATGGCACAATGAGGAATAGCGCAGATCATCTTGGTTAGCATGGATACTAGTGCGTGGAGGCGCTCCTTCCTCCAGAGCCTATGGCAAAAAAAAGAGTCTCCCCGTGGATATGATGGAGGCAGGGCAGGGGTGTGTGCAAATCAACAAAGCCGACAAAACACTCAGTTAGAATGCGTAAAATGTGTGGACGGTCATTCAGGTGGATGGGAAGATTCGCGTGGAGTAGTATAGGGAGGTGAAGCGTTTGCAGACACATTTTACGGATTGGATACAGTGTATCTAAGGGGATGTTGAGCCTCTGTGTGTGCAGAAACGTTCTTGAGATTGTCATTTATGCAAAACGTAATGGTGAAACGACATTCCGATTCAGAGTATCGAGAAACCTGTAACAAAGGGCAGAGCGTTTGGTGCGCACCTGTTCTGAAAGGGTTAATGCTCGAAAGATGCTGAAGTAGGTTATTTGAGCTAGTCATCCTGAGCATGCATAAAGTTATTAACGCAACCCTGTTATTGGTTTATAAATAGAATGAAAGCTTAATGACATAAACTGTTGAAATGTAGATATATGGGTCAATAGACACCAAAAGCTCTATCAAGTTAGTCTGACATATATTAAAAATGCAATTCCTACAATGAATGGGATACACTTGTTTTAAGGTGAACAAATATCAGATTTTTGAATTTAAAATCTATTTAGAATTTCAAAACAAAGTAGTTTGCCCTGCTATTATTATTAATATTATTTACTAAAAAAGTCACACAATGAATAAAATTAAATGGCTTTAAAATATTAATATTTTATTTGTTAAAAAAAAAACTTTGGTGGCATATTTAGACAATTTGTGACCATTTTCACATATAATTATTATTTTAAAACAATTTTCCGAAGATTTTTATCATACCTATTTGCCATTGACCCATATATCAACAAAAGCATATATTAATTTTTGTCTTGGATTTTGTGCAATTATAATTATGAAATCGTTTCCTTAAGTTATTGTTGAAGTCTAGTGTAGTAAGGTTTAGGATCTCGGTTACCTATTTAGTTGTTTATTTGTGTAGTTCATAAATTGTTTTCTAATGAATATTTGCATTGACACATAGAAAGATACAGTTCTTTCATGTCTTGACTGATAACAGTGCATGTCGTCACAAGGACAACCTACCATTAAAAACCATATTATAGATTGGCCTTAGAATGGCCTAAGAGTATAGCCTTGTAGTAGAGAAACAGTTCAAACTTTTGGTTAAAATTTACCACAACCCTAAACCAATGCACTTGCAAACAAAACATAAAAACTCTTATTTTATCTTTGCATTTCTCCTA
>NW_015631093.1:0-954 GCF_001515625.1 Sinocyclocheilus rhinocerous | reverse complement strand
TTTACCGGCCATGAAACTATTTTTGCAAAAACAGGCAGTTATTACAATGACTAAACATATTTTACAATGTTTTTAATTTGTCCTGCTGGTGCATTTTCCCTCAATTTTCCCTATTAATTATAGCCATTCAACATTACAGTATAATTGAAAGCCATTATTTTTAACATTTAATAGGCTCTGAAATATATAACAACTTTTAATTTAAGTGATTTTAAAACAATCTTCACATAAATTATATTATACATGCATAAACTATACATATTAATCTTTATTCAAGCTAAAAAAAATTATCAGCGACTAGAACAGTTTAAGGATTTCTCTTTTTCTTTTGTTCTTTGATTTACATCAATGACAGACTTCAGCAGGTTTCACTTTAAAATCAGCACTGTCTCTTTAAAACCTGATGCATATGACGCGGATCTGACACATATCCGATTTTCTCCCAACTCTTTACGGTCATTTAAGACTTTATAACTCATTTAAGACTACGTTTACAAGGTAACTCGCCAAAACCACGCATTTTGACATAATTGTGTGTGTTTTCGTGCATTGAAGCGCTACTGGTGAGCTGTCTGAAACGGCTCAGCGTATGCTTACAGCCGAACACGCAGCCTTTCAAACTATACTTCACTGCACCGTTTAGGTGGCACAACACTACATTAGGTGGTACTTTGATATTGAGATTTTTCAAGGTATTGAAGTTAGAAATTCCTGTATCATGACCACTAATTCACGTACTTGTCAATAAGATAAAAGTGGGGTTTGTTCAAAGTAGCTATTATCCACATCTTTGATATGAATATGTTTTGGTAATTCATTTAATATCGCCGGCTAAAAATTAACTAGTAACTAGTACTCCGAGTAGTTTTGAGAGGAGTACTTTGTACTTTTACTTGTAATTGAGTATTGTTTCAGCGATGTAACAGTACTTGTACTTAAGTAAAAATTTTCAGT
>NW_015631092.1:0-475 GCF_001515625.1 Sinocyclocheilus rhinocerous | reverse complement strand
TTATTTATTTTTTTATTTGATTCCTCAGTGTTTGCTAAACGTTCTTTAACTTATTAGTCAGTATATAATACAGCAAGTGGTGTAGGCTATGCCATGCCTCATCTTATTCGCTTTTGTTAATAAACGTTTTGTAAGCTAGTTTGTCATTGTATCTTAGTGTTTTATTGTTGTTGTGCTTTTTGATTAAGAATAACAAAGAATCCATCTTTTGTTTTAGTCTTAAAAAGTGAAATATGTATAGATGTAAGCAAATCAGACAATTATTATCTTTTCTTGTAAAACGTGACGACAAGATCGCAAATTCGAAAGTGAAAGCATCGGAAGACCGACTTATAACACAGCAAAAGAGGATCTCCCGTTCACAAAAATTCAAATCACAAATACTGAAGAAAAACAGCAGGTTGAATGTTAACCACTTTTGTTTCCAAATAACTATGATAAAAGTTAATCAGCATGCATTGATTAATCCCATGTT
>NW_015631091.1:0-1051 GCF_001515625.1 Sinocyclocheilus rhinocerous | reverse complement strand
TCTCAAGATCTCAACAAAGGAACTTCACAAACAGCACCAGCTTCATTTTTTACAAACCAGTTTGACTTCATTTCTTTCATACGTGTAACAAAAGTTCTTATTGGGAGTTATCAGAGGTTTTATTGAAGATTATGTTTGTCATCATTACGCTGCTTTAGCCGGGCAGTTTAACAGTGATATAAATGTATCAGATCTCATCACTAAAAGTGGGTGGGTTGTCTTTTATAGATTTGATTTTCACACTACTAACCCTGAGAAATGACAGATAGGATGCTCTTATTTTAGATGTTTATCTGTTGAGTCATTCAGACACACAGACATCAAGACTCAGTGTTTTAATATGTTTAGACTATCATAGCATTGCTAAAGGGAAGATGTATAATTGATAACGAGTAATTAATAACATATCGCCTACATCATCAGGTATTAGGCTCTGAATGGGATCAGTCAATCAGGCCATTATATGATGATTATATCTTTATCGTCATCAGCAGATCACCATGTCTTGCCATAATGAAGACATTTATAGCAGCCAGAGAAAAAATTACGTTAAAAAATAAACTAAAGCAAAGACTATTCACCACAATGGTGACAAATATAATGTTCATTTAACATTAATAGGCATGCAGGTGCACTATCCAAACTTAAATTGTTGTAATTTATGAATACTTTGGAATACAGACCAAAGGTTGGTCTCTTTTTAAAGAAGACAATCAGCAGATTATTGCAAAAAAAATTAAAAAAATGTAAGTATCAAAAAGTTATAGAAGTTTAAATGTACTGTAAATAAAATGCACTATATTAATTTTATTTTATTTTATGTATAATAAATATTTTGCATAACAGGTTTTACTAAAATTGGTATAAAATTAAAGCCTTAAGTCTAAATAAGTTATGTTCCAAATTTGAAGTTGATATGAAAAAAATTGAGGTTCCACTCCATTGAATTTTTTTAATGCATTTTTCTGTCACAAATGTCTAGATTTTTCTGTCAAAATTACTTCCGTCTCAAAATAACCACCAAATATGGAATCATGAGACTCAGACCTTT
>NW_015631090.1:0-4323 GCF_001515625.1 Sinocyclocheilus rhinocerous | reverse complement strand
ACAATTACTGTAATTCACCATAAGGGTTTTTTTATGTTCCAAAGGTCGTAGTACGTTTGTAGTTACAAGGCTGACATACTACAGGTGAAATTTAGCCAATTTCTTTCTTACTGTGCGAACAGTACATAATTATTCTTAAAAAAAAACAATTACTGTAATTCACAGGGTTTTTTTTTTCATGTTCCAAAGGTTGTAGTACATTTGTAGTTACAAGACTGACTTACTACAGGTGACATTTTGCCAATTTCTTTCTTACTGTACGTACAGTACATAATTATTCTTAAAAAAACAATTACTGTAATTCACAATAAGGTTTTTTTTATGTTCCAAAGGCTGTAGTACGTTTGTAGTTACAAGACAGATTTTCAGGTGAAATTCTGCCAATTTCTTTCTTACTGTACGTACAGTACATAATTATTTTTAGAAAACAATTACTGTAATTCACCAAAAGGTTTTTTTTATGTTCCAAAGGCTGTAGTACGTTTGTAGTTACAAGACTGACTTACTACAGGTGAAATTGTGCCTATTTCTTTCTTACTGTACGTACAGTACATAATTATTCTTAGAAAACAATTACTGTAATTCACCAAAAGGGTTGTTTATATTCCAAAGGGTGTAGTACGTTTGTAGTGGCCAGACTGACTTACTACAGGTGAAATTTTGCCAATTTCTCCCTTACTATACGTAAAGTACATCATTATTTTTAGAAAACAATTACTGTAATTCACCAAAAGTTTTTTAAATCAGTCTTGTAACTACAAACGTACTACAGCCTTTGGAACATTAAAAAACCCTTATGGTGAATTACAGTAATTGTTTTGTAAGAATAAATATGTACTGTACGTACATTAAGGGAGATATTGGCCAAATTTCACCTGTAGTAAATGAGAAAGAAATTGGCAAAATGTCACCTGTAGTAAGTCAGTCTTGTAACTAGGAATGTTCTACAACCTTTGGAAAATTAAAAAAAACAATTTTGGGCAATTACAGTAATTGTTTTCTAAGATTAATTATGTACTGTATATACAGTAAGGGTGAATATTGGCAAAATGTCATGTGTAGTAAGTCAGTCTAGTCACTAGGAATGTACTACAACCTTTGTAAAATAAAATAAAAACCTTTTGGGCAATTACAGTCATTGTTTTCTAAGAATAATTATGTACTGTATGTACAGTAAGGGTGATATTGGCAAACTTTCACCTGTAGTAAGTCAGTCTGGCCACTAGGAATTTACTACAACCTTTGGAACATGAAAAAACCCTTTTGGTGCATTACAATAATTGTTATTTATGAATAATTATGTACTGTACGTACAGCAAGAAAGAAATTAGCAAAATGTCACCTGTAGTAAGTCAGTCTTGTACCTAAAAACGTACTACAGCCTTTGGAACATGAAAAAACCCTTTTGGTGAATTACAGTAATTTTTTTAAAGAAAATAGTTGTGTACTGTACATACAGTACGGGAGATATTGTCTATGGCGACATATTGGTTAAATATTTTCTGTCAGTTTGCCCACAAGGCATTTACTATGGCGTTGTAAACATAATTTGTATTATATATTGGACTTCGTTTTGTACCGAGATGTAAATTTGTAGACGGTCCCTAAAGCAGCCTAGGCGAATATCCAGCAAATAAAACTAACTTTACCGCGCTCTGCGACTCTTCTTGTTCACATGTGTTCCTTCATTAGTATTTTCCTCACATCTTTTTTCTCCTCTAATTACAAATTTGCTGAAAATTATTGTTCAAACTTTGATTTGTTTAATACATTTGAAAAAAATATGAATTGTAAAACTATAAGTTGTTAATTTTTTTTTTTTACGTGGTCAGCATCGTGGGCCGCATTTGCATTTGTGACGGGCCGCATGTTTGTCACTTTTAATTGCCTTTTTCCCCTTTATTACTTTATATTTGCTTGTATGTTTTGAAGCTATATTTATTTGGTTAAATTCTTAACAATTGTTTTGATTTATTATTAAGTTGTAATTATTTTGAAAAATAGCTTGCTTTTATAATTTACACAAAATAAATTTGATACAATCGTGATGCATCGTGATATCGAATTGAATCGAGTCACTGACATGATAATCGTAATTGAATCGTGAAACGTGATTATTCACACCCCTAATTACAAGGTGTCTAAAGACTCGTAGAGGACTTAATAATAACCTGAATTCCTTATTGCATTCCTAGAATATGGTTTCAGAATATTTGGAGTATCCCGTAGTGGATAGTCATGTGGCCTACTGTATTTAATGTATTTTTTAACAGAACGCTAATCTGTTTAAATACACACTGTCACAATTCTTGTTTTTTAGATTTCCTACCTGGGCCTGGTTGGTGGCTTTGACCTGAAAGACACTGTGTAGAGAGTGTTGAAAGCCACTTTCACAACTGCTGTGGCACGTGGTATGAATTGGAGAGGAGTTAATGGCAAGATCTGTGTCCAAAGACTAGTTTTGAAGGAGGCTGTCATTGGTAAGAACCTTTCTTTAGAAGTCATTTATTTGCAAAGAGGATTTCACAATAATCATTTTTTCAAAACAACTTATAAAGGTGCAGTAAGCGATTTCTGAGAAATGCTGTTGATATAAACAAATACTAGAAAATTGAAAAAATCTAAATATTTTAAATTTAATTTGGGTCTTGTCAGGTCAATTCAGAAAAAAAGCATGTTTATTTAAAATCACCGTAGACCTGAGGATACTAATGGAAGTCCTGACCTGTCATCAAAGTTTTGAACCTAAACTTGTGCGCTGACACTGGTTGGACATCGCACTTGCAGATCCAAGTCGAGTCATGATAAGTTCTAGTGTAAAGGGGCTACCTGATGTTATTGATTTTTGAGAGGAACTTAAATATTTTTAAACACAAGTTAAATATAGAGAAGTATCTGGTTGAATGATAAAGAACTGATACAGTCTGAGCAAAATTTTAAAGATTTCAGCAGGGCTGCACAATTTGGAAGAGTAATCATGATTACAATTATAGCTTCCATGATGACCTAATTGTTATTGATTACAGCATCATATTTACTTGCATTAAAGGTTACTGCTTATGTTTTTTCCAGCCTTAAGCACATGAATGCAGTGGCCAATGAGATACCAATTTAACCGATGTTAGTAATCGAAATTACAGTACCAAAGGAAAATAACTGACCATCAGTGCTAGGTAGAGTACCTACAAATTGTAGTCCCTTATGGATTTAAAATTACATGGCAAAAAATGTAGTGAAATAATCCATTGCATTACACATTTTTGGTAATAATACCAAGCTACTTTTTTATTTCTTTTGACCTAACTCATTTATCACATTTTTAATAGGATAGTATTGGACCATATTAATATAAAAATACAAGAAGAGAAAGAAAATAAATTCCATTCAGTGTTATTATTAACGTAAAGTGCATTAAACATCACATCAAGGTTTTCCAAACTGGGGTCCATGAAGGAGCTGCAAAGGTTTCATGAGTTAGTGAAAAGCTAGTAAGTAATTAAATGATAAAAATGTAAATTGATAAAATTGTAAAATAAAAATTTATAAATTTAATAATTTTTTTAAATAACCTTCAACATAAAACACCTACTAAAAAGATGAAATATTTTGTTTACCTGTGTGTCATGTGGCCATTAACCTCGGAAAACCAAACAGCAAATGTTTTATTTAATTATGAACTTGTTACCTTAAAATCTCGGGGGTAGTCAAGGAAATAGATTAGGACAAACATAATAGGCTGACCAAAAAAAAACAAGAAAAGGGAATATCTTGGTCATTCAAGTAAAAATGTATATGTTCATCAGTACTTGATGCAATGTTGAGAAAATACTTTGAAAATTGAAATAATTTTTGTAATTCAAGTCAAATGCTATATGGCCAGGAGGTCAGTATAACCTAGTAACTGGTGTTTGTGTGAATGTCCACAAAACTGGAAGACTTTATATTAGCAGTAGGAAAGAAAATATTAAAGATGAAAAAGAATTATGGAGAATCATGAATAATTTGTTGCCATTGTGTGAATAATATATAATCAGCAAGAATTTGAAAATTTGAACAACATGATTATATAATCCAGATTACATGTATTTGGTTATCCCACACTGTTGAGCATTTAGATTTTTAGTGTAATCCTTCAGCTCTACCTTTCAGTTTGTACTGCTGATAACATTATTTAAATTTCTCTTCACTGCAGGTGCTGTCAGGCAGAATCCCCTCACTGGAAGGGCTTCAGATAAAGACATTGAAATTAGCTTTATAAAGTGGCTGCACCTGGCTGGAGATAGCTGTCACATTTGGCCTAGGTATGGCATGGCTGAGCACATA
>NW_015631089.1:0-536 GCF_001515625.1 Sinocyclocheilus rhinocerous | reverse complement strand
AAAATCAATGTCACATTTGCAGTCTTTTGGATATTCAGGGAAAATCGCATTCTCATAGGTTTCAGAGCTAAATAAGAACGTAACAGTACTCGCTTTATAAAATTTCTAATAATCTTTTATATGATTGAATCTTCAAAATGCTAGCACATTGCAATTTCGAATTATGCCCTATTGTAAGTGACAGAGTATTTTATGTTTCAGCGATTTGATCGCGCCAGCGCCTCATGCGCACATATTCATTGCAAACGGCCTGTTCATTATTAAAATAAAACATAGAATCACCAATACAGATAAAATGTTACACAGTCAATTTAAATAATCTGTATTATAGTCTGTGCTGTACAGCGTGAGCCGCGGTCCACTCCAGTGCGGCACATTTTTGTTCATTATAATTTTTTTCCCTTCGTTATTGGAACGTACAAAGCCCAGTTAATTTAATTTAATAAATAATGGTTTAGCTTCAAATACATTGCGAATATGAAAACATTTGTATTTGAGCTGAATGAGAGCGGTACGTGAGCCCATACTTTCAGTTT
>NW_015631088.1:1235-1367 GCF_001515625.1 Sinocyclocheilus rhinocerous | reverse complement strand
AAGCGACGGCGAGTCGTGCGCCTTCACACTAGAGTTTATGGTACGCCAAATAGAAGTACGCTGCGCATCTATTGAGATAAACTGAAAAATAGCACAGATTGCTTGACGGTGAAACTCTGTCTGAAGCTCTCA
>NW_015631088.1:0-199 GCF_001515625.1 Sinocyclocheilus rhinocerous | reverse complement strand
GGAAAATATAGCCTATTGTAGGCTAAATGCCCTAGGGGGTACGCCATTGTAAAAGGTTTGAGAACCACTGGCTTAATGGATTACTGCGTTGATTGCCTGTAGTATATTTTTAATAAAATATAAAATTTGGACTTTTTATATCACTGTCTTCTTATATTAAAGGGGTCCTATTATGCTTTTTCACTTTTTCAACTTAAGT
>NW_015631087.1:0-879 GCF_001515625.1 Sinocyclocheilus rhinocerous | reverse complement strand
AATCAGTGCTGGGACGGGAGACAGGGGCTCTGAAGACGTACAATTGGTTTAGTTTATTTGAATTCTTTATTTAATTTAGTCTGTTCGTTTAGTTTATTTGAATTCTTTATTTATTTAATTTCATCTGTTCCTTCTCCTCTACCCTAGACAGGGGAGTTCGTAACAGAATTGGGGGCTCATCTCAACAATTTATAACTTTACGTAAAGCAGGTAAATTGGGATGTCGTTGACGTAGAAGCTTGTTCATTTATAAATAACGCCGCTCGATTGATTATGGTTACAAACATTGAAACGGGTAAGTTATTTATCTTTTTGTTTGGCTGTTTTTGAATTCCTTAAGGGGGGAGGAGATCCATATATTGGTGAGATAGTATGGATTTTGATTTGATTACATTTACATTGTCTCCAACGCTTGAGGAATTTAATCGGTGTAGGAAAAGTGACCTGTTGTTAATAGCTGACTTCTATAATATGTCCATTTCTAGAACGGCGAGAAAGCAAGAGATTAAAGATGAATTGTATAAGAGGTTAGTGGAAACTGCTGTTTTTCCAGAACAGGGGCGTGAAAGGGGCGGAGAGATGGAGCCGGCTTCTGATGAAGTGAGTTCAGCTGGTATGGATAACGAGGTATCCTATTCTGATCCTAAAGTCGCGGTTCAATTAAAAGAACTTGATCTTGCCTTAAAAAAACAAGAACATGAGACTCAATTGCTGCGGATTAAAGCTCTTGAAATTGAATCGGATCGCGATATAAAACTCCGTAGACTAGAAGTTGAGCTTCAAGCATTACGTAACCGGCCTAGTCCTTCACCTCGTTTTAGTCTGCCCTCTTCTGGCCATTCGGATTCTGTGCATTCCGTTTTTGATGTCAGTAAGTAT
>NW_015631086.1:1871-5373 GCF_001515625.1 Sinocyclocheilus rhinocerous | reverse complement strand
TTGTTTCTTTGTTTCTCTCTGTTCTTTGTGTCATTAGTGTAAGATTAGGCTCACATGTGTCCAGCTCTGTGTCTGTGAAGAGTGACTGGTCAAAACGTGAACCACCAGGATTCAGTGAGAAAAAAGCATCATCTACCAAAAGGTATTTAATGTTTTTCTTATTGTTGGTTGCCCATGGACTGCTAGAAAATATTTCATTGAATAATTATCATGAATCTATATTGTTTTAATATTTATCAGAGTTTTCATTAAGATGCTAAGAGCATCAGCAAAGAAGATTAAAATTATTTGATGTGAAAGATATATTTTGTAAACCCCGTTATTTTGGTGCACTAACATAACTGCTGTACATTGTATGAAAATACTCATTGTCAATGTGGTATATATTATTAAATCACCAGCCCCTGTGTTGTTTGCTTATAGGACAGAAAATATGACAATGAGATACCTAATATTTACCTAAATTTATACTTAAATAGATCATATATTTTTACAGCGTGAACTTAAACAGCTATTGCTTTCTGTCTTTGTTAAAAAATATTTGCAAACTATTTTTCTAATAGTTTCCCTGAAAATGTAGTACTTCATTTTATTCACTAATAGAGTTCAATATGAGACATTAGATTCAGACGTCCAGAATTTCAAAGACAATCTCCTGCGGATCTTCCAGGTAGAAAACACATTTTAAATAATGTTTACATTTATAACAAACAAATAGTTTACTGAACAATGCTTGCAAGAATATTCAATAGAAATTTTATTTCTGGTTTATCTTGATAATTTGATTTCTTTTACGAACACATAAAAATGTAAAATGAAAAACATTTATTTTTCTTTGATTTTAGGATCTTGAAAGCAAAATAATCACATTTCTGAAGAATGAGCTGGAAAAGTTTAAGAAAATATTACAAAAAGAGAACACACAATACTTTGTGAAGGAGTTTAATGAGAACAGATGCAGTAACAAAGAAGCAGCTCTTGATCTCACGCTCTGCTTCCTGAGAGAGATGAAGCAAGATGAAGCTGCTGATACTCTAGAAGGTAAGAGACTCGTGATCATCTGTCAGACTGTCACTTATAAATGTAGGAGAGAAAATAAGATTAAACATATCTGTATTTTTGTGAAAAACAATCAGGCTGATGATGCCTCCAAAACACTGCAGGAGTCAAATACTGAAGACACTCCTAAGACTCTGACACAAATGTACACACACTTTCTCAGATTTCAGATCCAGCAGAGCAGACGAAAGTATGATGGAGAATACACACCAGATGTTTCCTGGGATAAAGATGCCATCTTTTCACTGGGGAAACTGGCATTTGATCAGCTGGAAAGAAACAATGTGATCTTCTATGACACAGATCTGGAAGCCTGTGGTATTGACGTCTGTAAGGCATCAGTGTACTCAGGCATGTGTACCCAGATCTTTAAGGAGGAAACAGGGATCGTTCTTGGTACCATGTACTGCTTCGTTCACTTGAGCATTCAAGAGTTTATTGCAGCCCTTTATGCACATCTGTTTCTAGACATCAACAAGAAATATGTGTTTGATCAAGACTCTACAGAACAGGAAAACAAAAGTGAATCCATGATTGATTTGCTCAAGACTGCAGTGGACAAGGCACTCGAGAGTGATAATGGACACCTGGATCTTTTTCTTCGATTCCTCCTTGGTTTGTCACTCCAGTCCAATCAGAGACTCTTACAGGGTCTGTTGACGCAGCAAAATAGAAATGAGCAGAGCAAAAAGGAAATAGTTAAGTACATCAAGCAACAATTTGAAGCTAATCTGTCTCCAGAGAGATCCATCAATCTGTTCTACTGTCTGAATGAACTGAACGACCAAACTCTGGTGAAAGACATTCAGACCCACCTTAGCAAAGGAAGCCTCTCATCTGCTGATCTTTCACCTGCCCAGTGGTCTGCTTTGGTCTTTGTGTTGTTGACATCAGAGGAGGAGCTGGAGGAGTTTGAGCTTCAGAAATTCAAGAAATCAGACGAGTGTCTCATTAGATTATCAGCAGTCATCAAAACCTCCAAAAGAGCTCTGTAAGTTATTTCATATATTTTGTCATGGTTTGTTCTCATCTTAAAATTGCATTTATAGCAGGTTTGGAGACCCCTGATCTATAGTGATTATTAACCATATACAAATTATAAGTATATTCATTTTTGGGTGAACTATCCCTTTAATCATATACCAATTATAAGTATATATCTCTTTTAGGGTTAAATCATAACATATTTTCTTTAGCTTTTATTCTTTTTTTTTTTTCTTTAAAAATTGCAGTCCTTTTGAATTAAAGTGCAATGCTATTTTATTAGATTCACATGGGTTTTATGTAGAAATTTCTCTTTTCAGCAAAACAAGCTGTTTAGTTAGCTGCAGAAGAAGCACGTCATGTTATTATAAAACACATGGTTCCATAGATATTTCTACTCCAATATGCAGTTCAACATCTTAAATTTCTGCTATAAAGGAGATATACTCTTACATAACCTCAATGCATAAATTATTAACCTCCAGATTCTCCTCCTCAAGACACTCATCAAGATAATAGAGCAGAACTTTTAAATGTTTAACTCATTGCCATTAATGATATAAACATATTATTCATTTATATATTTTATTAAGTTTTATTCAAGCATGCTAGTTTGTTTTATCTAGGAAACTTGAAT
Source organism: Sinocyclocheilus rhinocerous (assembly GCF_001515625.1). Lineage (NCBI taxonomy): Eukaryota > Metazoa > Chordata > Actinopteri > Cypriniformes > Cyprinidae > Sinocyclocheilus > Sinocyclocheilus rhinocerous. The sequence continues at coordinate 2,693 of NW_015631086.1, read as the reverse complement.
CAATAAATATCTAATATATATGCAGTATATTTACTGTTCATGTAAAAATAATTGGTATGAATTAATTTTTTGTATTTAACAAATATATTACATGTATCTAACTCTGTGATTTGATTTATTTCTCTTGTAGGCTAAATGATTGTGACTTAACAGACAAAAGCTGTCCAGCTCTGGCTACAGTTCTTGGATCAGATACCAATCTGAAAGAGCTGAACATGAACAATAATAATCTGCAGGATTCAGGAGTGAAGCTGCTCTGCACTGGACTGAAGAATATAAATTGCAAATTAGAGATACTGAGGTAAGTTTTGTGACAATCCCTAGTGTTTGGTTAGAATTCAGATCCATCTGTTAACATGGACCTAGATAATTTGCCACAGAATTGAGGACAGAACTGCTTCAGCTCAGTGAAATTTGTAGGGTTTAATTCAAGCATGAACTCTACATTTAAGGTCATTTCAATGTGGTTTAAGAGTGGACTTATGTTAGGCCATTTCAAAACTTAAATGTTCTTGTTTTTCAACCATGTTGAGGTTGTTTGTATGTTGTGGATCATTTAGATGAAAGACTTTCACACCTGTTGAGTTTTAGATAATTGAAACCTTAAAGGGGTCATGTACTGCATTTTTAAAAATGATTTTATAATGTTTTCTGTGATGCACCTATAATGTTAATAGGCTATTTTGTATCCGTGTTTTGACCCTCTCTGCAGAACAGTCTATTTTTATAGACGGGGCACATTCAAGACGCTGAATTGAACGCCCACTGCTATGATTGGCTAACAGTTTTGCATATTAATACAATACAATACAATATTTATTT
>NW_015631086.1:765-1805 GCF_001515625.1 Sinocyclocheilus rhinocerous | reverse complement strand
CCAAAGAAGTTGACCAAAGTGCAGAGAATAGAATAAAAATTCAGAAATAAGATGAAGAAAACAAGACTATCAAATTTAAAACACAACAATAACAAAACAACAATTAAACCAATGATCAAGGGGTATTGAAAGCTAGAGAGAATATATATGTCTTTAGAGCAAACTTAAAAGCAGAAATAGATGAGGATAATCTAATATGAAGAGGTAGACTTTTCCAGAGTTTCGGACCTGCAGTTGCAAAAGCTTGATTACCTCATTTTAGGTGATCTAGATCAAGGCACGATGACTATACAGAGATCACTGGATCTCAATGTTCGAGAAGAGGTGTACGGATGGAGCAGGTCAGACTTAAAGGCTTTATTAACAAATAACATAATTTTAAAATCAATTCTATATTTGATAGGTGTGCAGTGCAGATAAAATAGGAGTTACTGGCAAATACTTACGGGTGCCAGTGAGTAGTCTACCAGCTGCGTTTTACACTAGCTGTAGATGAGAGAGGGAAGATTGAGAAACACCGTAATAAAGTGAATTACAATAGTCTAAAAAAGTTGTTACAAAAGCATGGATCACCGTTTGGAAGTTAGTATGTGATAAGAAAGATTTCACTTTAGAAATTTGATGGAGATGAAAAAATAAAGCAATAAGCACCAAGAAGCCGTGGTTTACAGTGAATTTATAACAGCTGAGGGGCGTTGTTAGGCACGACGCGAAGCGGAGTAACTAAAACCCCCTTAGCTGTTATAAATTCACTGTAAACAACAGCTTCACGGGGTTATTGCTTTTATAAAATGGCTATTCCATATACGTAGTAAGGTTTCACAAAATAAAACAGAGCAAATAAAGTGTAATGATATTAATAAAAACAGTGTTCTTTCACCAAATAATGTAGTTCCTCAGAATCAGTTGTGGTTGCAACAAAGTGGTTGCCAAGAAACACAAAAACGCAAACAAAGGTGTATGTTTGTAGAGTAATTTACAACAGCTTCGAACTTGTCTCAACCAATCAGAATCAAGGACCGGAACTATCCGTTTTATAA
>NW_015631086.1:0-504 GCF_001515625.1 Sinocyclocheilus rhinocerous | reverse complement strand
TTTATAAAATGGTTATTCCATATACGTAGTAAGGTTTCACAAAATAAAACAGAGCAAATAAAGCGTAATGATATTAATAAAAACAGTATTCTTTCACCAAATAATGTAGTTCCTCAGAATCAGTTGTGGTTGCAACAAAGTGGTTGCCGAGCAACACACAAACGCAAACAAAGGTGTATGTTTGTAGAGTAATTTACAACAGCTTTGAACGCGGCTCAGCTAATCAGAATCAAGGACTGGAACTATCCGTTTTATAAGCATGATTTTACAACAGCATTGATCTGTTTGTCAAATTTTAAGTTATGAACGCCCAGATTTCTAGCACATTGAGTTACATATGGGGCCAGAGAGCTACAGTCAACATCTAACATACTGTACATTATTGTTTCCCTTTCAAGGGAACTTCGAACTGGGTCCTCTAGGGGTCGCTATGGGGGACGCCTCGTCGTGACCCGTGTATGAAGCATACATTGAAAAAACACCAACAACACGTTGGCCGGCGAC
>NW_015631085.1:361-520 GCF_001515625.1 Sinocyclocheilus rhinocerous | reverse complement strand
TCCTTTTGGCACTTTCGCCCCACCATACTCAGCTCACCCTCAGCCACGGTGCAGGGGGCGAAGCTCCTCTCCGCGCTCACACCGTCCGTGGCTTTCTCCCTTGTGGCAGGCGTTGTTGCCGGCTCACACACCTTGACTGACGTCACGGCCTCTGGCTCC
>NW_015631085.1:0-147 GCF_001515625.1 Sinocyclocheilus rhinocerous | reverse complement strand
CATTTCTCGCCAGTGTCCACTCCACAAAGGCGGCGAATTCAGCTCGAGGGCCATCTTCGGACGACGGTGCTCTGCACGCGGTGTTGAGGCTGACGTCATAGAAGCGTGTCGTCTGGATAGGTGGTGAGATGGGCCACAGCCAGAAAC
>NW_015631084.1:297-538 GCF_001515625.1 Sinocyclocheilus rhinocerous | reverse complement strand
CTGGCAGTGAGAGGTTTCTGGAGAGGCAAACAGGTTTACCTGAGCCGCACCGAAACGTCTCCAAAACAGCTGGACCGTCTGGGGATGGGGTCTCCATTCTCCTGGGAGCGTAGCTCGTGACAGCTCGTCGGCCATACGGATGAGCAGATCCGGAATGTGAATGGAACGAAGTGACCTCAGAACCTTCAGACTCCAAAGGAGGAGGTGGCAGGCGAGTTGCGACATGCGACGGGAGCGCAGA
>NW_015631084.1:0-173 GCF_001515625.1 Sinocyclocheilus rhinocerous | reverse complement strand
AAGGCAAGGTGCACTGCTAACAACTCTAGGCAATTGATATGCCAGTGCAGTTCGGGGCCCGTCCATACCCCCGACACTGCATGCCCGTTGTACGTGGCCCCCCAGCCGGTGGTGGAGGATCCGTGTATACCACAGCATGCCTGGAGACCTGTTCTAGGGGCACTCCTGCCCGG
>NW_015631083.1:0-530 GCF_001515625.1 Sinocyclocheilus rhinocerous | reverse complement strand
ATAACGAAGAAAAGCATCAGGAGTCACAAAGGCAGAAATTTCTTTAGCACGTTCCGTCAAAGGAACCTGCCAATGTCCCTTCAATAAGTCGAGTTTTGAAACGTACTCGGCAGAACCTACCCGATCGACACAGTCATCTATTCTGGGTAAAGGATAACAGTCAGTTTTTGAGATGGCATTTACTCGCCGATAGTCTGTACAAAAGCGATAATTACCATCAGGATTACAGACCAGCAAACATGGGGAACTCCATGGACTGGAGCTGGGTTCGGCGATGTCGTTCTCTAACATGTACCGTATCTCTTTTTGCAGAAGAGCTCTTTTAAGTAAATTAACACGGTATGGATGTTGTTTGATAGGTTGAGCAGAACCTACATCAATGTCATGCTCAATAACGGTTGTCTGGCCAGGTACATCGTTAAACAACGCCGGGAACCTGTGTACTAGATCTAAAATGTCAACCCTCTCCGTGGGAAACAAATGCAGAAGATGATCAAATAGCGAAGAAAACATTTCAGAATTTTTCAGTC
>NW_015631082.1:411-1435 GCF_001515625.1 Sinocyclocheilus rhinocerous | reverse complement strand
TTTTCTAATGTCCTGCCTATAGTGTTTATTGTATTGTACTTCATCATCTGGTATTGACTTCTCATTTAAAATAGTGAATATGTAGCAAATAATGAATGAATGACTGCATGTGTTCTGTTGATAGCTTATAGACTTTCTACTGTTATCAACTGTTTTTCACTTTAATTGGATAGTCCTAAAAGATATCTGCAAATGCTTAGTTGAGAATGCCTACTAATGGTCTGCTGATCGTAAACTTTAGATTAGTTGACAAGCAACATGTAAGCAACTAATGTTTAGTTGACTATCAACAGATATTAAAGTAGTGATTTTGATAAAAACGAGGTCTTAAATAATTATTAATTTGATACGTTTGAGACCCTTGAGTAAGGATGATGTAATATGGTCTTGATCATAAGTTGACATGACTGTAGACTTTCAATTGACATTGATTGACTTGACCAGGCATGAACAGACCTTGACGAGGCATAACAGACTAGACTCACCGACAGCGGGTTACAATATCAATACACGATGAGAGACAATGGCAACATGATGGCTACTAATAGCAAACAAGAGGGTCACATGACAAGAACAAACCAATGGGAAACAAGACACATGACTAGGACAACCAATCAGAACATAACACAGACAAGGGAATCACATGACTAGACAATAACCAATGAGAGCATGACACATACACAAGGCAGAGAGACATGAGGCAAGGGAAGCATGACACTAACAGCAGGAATCAAACTACAAAATAAAAGACATGAAAACATGAACAAGAAACACAACCCAAAACACCACATTACACTTAGTCTTCCTTTGACCTAGTTTTCCTGAGTTGCCCTGGGCTGCGTTTCTCGATAACAATTGATCTTAGAGCTTAAGAGCGTTTTCTACGAGTCATTTTACGATCGTTCGTTATTGTTTCACGTGCGTTTCCCAAAAATGCACTTAACGCAATCGCACGTAACCGTGCTTTAAGTGCTACTTAGAGGAGTCGCTATCCGTTTGTCAAGTGCTGAAATGTCACCTTATA
>NW_015631082.1:0-147 GCF_001515625.1 Sinocyclocheilus rhinocerous | reverse complement strand
CTCCTTGGCCGTGGCAGGACAGACAGTGAGTTCATGAACGGCCTCCTTGGCCGTGGCAGGACAGACAGTGAGTTCATGAACAGCCTCCATGGTCGTGACAGAGCAGGCAGTGAGTTCGGAAGCGGACGCCACCACCTCAGGAGGTTC
>NW_015631081.1:1658-1954 GCF_001515625.1 Sinocyclocheilus rhinocerous | reverse complement strand
TTGATGTACGCAACGGTCGCAGTGTTGTCCGTTCGGACCAGCACATGCTTGCCTCGTAAGTGCCCTTTGAGACGGTTCAAGGCAAGGCGTACTGCTAACAACTCCAGGCAATTGATATGCCAGTGCAGATGGGGGCCCGTCCAAACCCCCAAGACTGCGTGCCCGTTGTACGTGGCCCCCCAGCCGGTGGTGGAGGCATCCGTGTAAACCACAGCATGCCTGGAGACCTGTTCTAGGGGCACTCCTTCCTGGAGAAACACAAGGTCTGACCACGGGGTGAAGGTTTGGCGACAGGC
>NW_015631081.1:0-1440 GCF_001515625.1 Sinocyclocheilus rhinocerous | reverse complement strand
GTTTGACAGGGGCCAGGACGGGTGGGGCGGCCTGCCTACGCCCAGCTCCACGGCGCCACTTGCTGGAGGCTGCTGCGGATGCGGCGCGGGAGCGGGGGTGGACGCAGGGGGCCGCCCTCGGTGACGAGCAGGCTGGGGCGCTGCGGCCGGCGGACGGGTGGAGGCATCAGCTGCCCGCCGGGCAGAAGGTCGGACCGCCTCAGTCTGCTCCCGTGCAGCCGAGAACTGCTGGGCCAAGCTTTCGACTGCGTCGCCGAAGAGGCCGGTCTGGGACACAGGGGCATTAAGGAACCGATCTTTGTCGGCGTCCCTCATATCGACCAGACACAGCCAGAGATGGCGCTCCTAGACCACAAGTGTGGACATCGCACGACCCAGATAATTCGCGGTGACCTTCGTCGCTCGGAGCGCGAGGTCCGCGGCGGTTCGGAGCTCTTTCAGAACTTCCGGATCATGACCACCCTCGTGCAGGTCCTTCAGTGCCTTGGCCTGGTGCACCTGCAGTAACGCCGTAGCGTGTAAGGCGGAGGCAGCTTCTCCACAGGCCGTATAAGCATCGCCGGACAGGCCAGACGAGTACCTACAGACCCGGGAGGGAAGGCACGGTTCGCCCTGCCGGGTGGAGGCAAAATTAGGACACAACTGCATCGCAACCGACCGCTCCACCGGGGGGACCCCCGTATACACCCTTGCTGCACCACCATCGAGGGTGGTGAGGGAGGAGGAACCATCAGGCCGGTTTCTGGCAGTAAAAGGTGCCGTCCACGACCTGGTGAGCTCCTCATGCACTTCCAGGAAGAAAGGCGCTGAGAACCAGCGTGAGCCACCCCGAGAAACTAATCATCCAACCTTGAAGGCTCGGGACGCGGTGGAGGTTTCCACACAAGCCCTACCTTCTCGGCGGCCCGGGACAGCATTGCTGTCATCTCTGGATCCGATTCAGGCATTGCCACCATCCCGGAGGGCAGCAGCGCAGCCGAATCTTCCTCAGAGAGCTCTCCCTCCGATGCAGCGATCGACATCCGGTTGTCGGGAGGAGCACCAAAGCATACCGCTGGTACGCTCTTTGAAGAGGGCCCAAGCGCGTTCCTTCGGCCGCTCAACTGGATCGGAAGTGCTAGAGGAGCGGTGGGCCCCCGAGGGTTGGTTCCCTGAGGGGTTTGCCACCGCTGTAATCCTCAAACCACCCGTGCCACTGCTGAAAGTAGCCCTCGCCTGGCAGCCGCCAGGACGAGCACTAGATCGCAGCCGAGGCAATGGAGCTCCGCCCCACTGGAGGAAACGGAGCCTGACCCGCAGCTCCGAGATGGTCCGCGAACGCCACCTCAGCGTGTTTAATGCCCAGACACGTGAGGCAGCGATCGTGACCATCATCCGGTGCCAGGTAACGACCGTACCCAGAAATGCACGGGTGAAACGGCATCTTTAAAAAGACGGTCC
>NW_015631080.1:0-959 GCF_001515625.1 Sinocyclocheilus rhinocerous | reverse complement strand
GGCCTCAGGATTACCTGGGAGTCAGCCAGCCCAAACTCTAGGCATCTTGCCTAGATCTTGCATCTTGCTCCATCATCCTGCCATCTTGATGGAGGCCAGTGCAAGCAGGAGCAGAGTTTTCATTGATAAAAACTTCAGCTCAACTGACTGCAAAGACTCAAATTTTGAGCACTAGAGACAGGTCCCAAGAGGGTATAGGGAGGGGCCGGAGAGGATTTAACTTTCTGGCCCCCCTAAGGAACCTGAAAAAGATTGCTCATCATATCAAATGGGTTGAGGAACAAACAAAAAACTAGTTATAATTTAGTACAAATATTTTATTTAAAAAAAACACCTGGGCCCGTATGTATAAAACTTCTCAGAAATGCTCTTAAGAATAGTCTTAAGCTTTGACTTAAGTGTCAAAAAATTCTTAGTAAAAAGTAGGACTTTTCTAAGAGTAGGAGACTTTTATAAAGAAGCTAAAAGCAGCTTTCAGTAAAGTCTAAGACTGATTCTTAAGTGTTGACTGAGGTGACACTTAAGTGTTGTGAACTAAGGACTACAATGATGTCAACACAAAATGGCCGACCTCGACCTCTGAATCAGCCAATAGTGAGCCTGCTCATGTAAAGTCACAGCAGCACAACACCAATCATTTAATGTAACTACAATAAAATCATTTAATTAAGACTGAAATATTTTAATTTAAATGTATTTTTAAATGCTTTGCATTGTGCAAAATTATCACAAATTATTACTAATGCTTTGTTTAATGGTATGTCTCCTCATTTACAGTTAGAGCAATGATGTGAACATGAGTTCCATCAACGGCTCCAGTAACTCCAGGAAAGCCCACAATCCTCACAAAAGTTGTTTTTGCAATATGGTTTGGCGGTCAGTTGAAAAATTTAATAAACTGCCACATAGTAGTAGCCAAAAGTGATGTCCGGCCTAGGAAATTTGACATATTTTCATCC
>NW_015631079.1:0-834 GCF_001515625.1 Sinocyclocheilus rhinocerous | reverse complement strand
AGATGTATGGAGAGAGAGAAATAGGACAAAGAGAAAGTTTTCAAGTAAACAAATGGTAATGAATGAATTAAAACAAAGTAGAATTTATTATGTATTATGTGAAGGGGAAATGGAGGGAAATATCAAAAGTGTATATTATAAAGAAGTTGGTCTTAGTGATCATTTCTTTTTAGGGGTGAAATTAGATTTTACAAGAATAGAAAGAGGAACAGGGGTTTGGGTTTTAAATGCAGCAATATTGAAAGATGAATCTTATAAAGAAAAAATTAAGCAAATAGTAGAAAATAGTAAAATGCACAAGATGTACGAAGAAGAAAAAAGAATATGGTGGGATAATGTGAAATGGGATATAAAGAATGCTTCGATACAATACTGTAAAATTTTAAGAAAAGTGGAAAACAGTAAGGAAATGAAAATAAGAAAAGAGTTGGAAAAAGAAACAAAGAATAGAGGGAAATGAGGGAGAAGAATTAGGGGAAATGTTAAAGTTACAAGAACAGTTAAGAGAAATTGAAGATGAAAAATGTAGGGGGGCAATCATTAGAAGTAAAGCAAAGTATGTAGTAGAAGGAGAAAGAAGCACAAAGTTCTTTTTTAATTTGGAAAGAAATAGACAGAAGGCAGATTTAATAAAGGAAGTGGTAGATGAAAATGGAGAAAAGAAACAAGGAACTGAAGAAATCTTATTAACTGTTAAAAGCTTTTATGAAGATATGTTCAAGGGAAGGGGGGTTGATAAGAAAGAAGAAGAGTTTTGTTTAAATCAAATAAAGGTAAAGGTATTAGAGTAAGATAATGTTTTATGTGATGCAGAGATATCGGAAGATGAAATTG
>NW_015631078.1:414-526 GCF_001515625.1 Sinocyclocheilus rhinocerous | reverse complement strand
CCTAGCATCTCTCTCTTTGAGTTCAGTCTCTGCTCTCATCAGGAGGGCCACTGCTTGCTGGAGTTTTTCACTCAGTTCCTCTCTGGTGTCCTTTTCCCACTGCTCTCGGCGT
>NW_015631078.1:0-199 GCF_001515625.1 Sinocyclocheilus rhinocerous | reverse complement strand
TGGTCCAGCTTCCTGTTCCATGCGGGAGATGCTTGCTTCACCCAGCTTTGCCTGAGCGAGGAGGTTGTGGGCTAGTGACCCGATGATCTTGGTGAGATCTTTGTGGCTGTAGTCCTGTGTAGGATCGTGTGACATCAGGTCGCTTAGGTTGTCATCGAGCTGTTCCCAGCTCAGGTGCTGCAGGCCACCGGCGGCTTCA
>NW_015631077.1:661-857 GCF_001515625.1 Sinocyclocheilus rhinocerous | reverse complement strand
GATTGGAGACATTCTTCCCGAGCAAATCCCGTGCAGCGCTGCCGCCGAATGAAGCGCGTTGATGGGCGCGATCTCACTCTTGCTCTGGTCGATGCGTGCGCGGGCACGTTCTTCCGGGAGAAATGCCCATATAAGGAGTTCCACCCTTGTCTACGTCATGAAGAGCCACGATCGAAAAAAACTCTCAGAAACTTGT
>NW_015631077.1:0-336 GCF_001515625.1 Sinocyclocheilus rhinocerous | reverse complement strand
CCAACAGTCGTTTTTTGGCAAAAGCAGATAACTCCACATTTCATGTTTTAGAGTTTAAAAAAACACTCGTTTAATCTTTGTAATCTCCTCAGATGACAATGTAGATGCCTGACAAACGTTGTTGTTGTTGTGATCATAAACTGTATGGATGTGATTACACGCAATACACTGAGCTTTTCCTTCACCATTGTAACGCGCTGCTTTCGCAAGGTTCCGTGAAAACGTTTCAGCTTTTATTTTCCTTTTTCGCCCCGAAGAAGATATCACAGGTTCATCAAGTTTGTCGAAATTATGCATCCTCGATCACTTTTAGTCAGCTTTGACGAAACTCCTCTC
>NW_015631076.1:45254-45530 GCF_001515625.1 Sinocyclocheilus rhinocerous | reverse complement strand
GGGTGTGCAACATTTGGCTTTTGTGGAATAAAAGACGCGTGCTTGTAGATTTGCCTTTTCTTCTGGACTTTTTGGGGAAAAAAACAATTCCAAAAACACAGACAAAATGTCTTTCGATTGCACCAGACTTGTTGGTTTTTGACATGACAGAGGCCAGAATTACTGTCTGCTTAGTCTCATGCTGTTATGAGGAGTGCAGCCCACCAGCCCACCAGCTCACCAGCCCACCAGCCCTTCCCAGGTGGTTTAGTCGTTAGGATTTGGCGCTATCACGGC
>NW_015631076.1:29522-45160 GCF_001515625.1 Sinocyclocheilus rhinocerous | reverse complement strand
CCGGTGGACTGTCAATTGAATCTCTGCTGGCTGCTGCGAGAAACCTAGCCAAAAAAAAATCAAAGGTGTGCGCTTGAAAAAACACCTCCTTCAAGCCAGAGTCAAACCAGCAACCTAAGGATTGCCAACACTCCTACCTACAGTTCTCCGCTCTACCAGCTGAGCTATCAAAGTCATGGGGTGTTAGGCAGAACCTCAACCTATAAGGGTTCTGTAGCTCTGCTGCTGGCCAAAAATCACTTCTGGTGCAGGAAGACGTGCTGGCTTTTTAAGAAGGGAAGCAAAAATGAGCCCTCCTTCCCATACCGGGAGTCGAACCCAGGCCACCTGGGTGAAAACCAGGAATCCTAACCGCTAGACCATATGGGAACTGCATTGAAGTGGCCACAGGCTTGTGGGACACTTTTCATACGTGTGGCCAGTGTGGGGGCAGGGTTTTGGAGTGGCCTATGGCTTTTGGTGTGTGACTTAATTAAATCGTGTTGCATGCATTCAAGGGGTCTGTTGTTTGACTCGCCCAAGGGGTTCAGTTTTTATGGCAGATTCCTGTGATTGCTGAATAGATACCTCGTTATCTAGAGGAAAAACAGCCTATAGTCGGTGTGTCAAGGTACAAAAATGACAAATTGTGAGATTAACAATGAAAGTGAGAGAAATTTTTAATCGGATAAGTTGCTGATTATTCGCTCGTTCAGTTTCATTTAGTTTACAACTTATTCTCAATGTCCAGGTGGCAGTTAGGAATAAGGCTACAAAATGGCAAGCCCATGACATCAAAACCACATGGCATTACACCATTCAAAGTAGTGAAGCAGTTACAGAGTAACGATGAAGTTGTTCATTTAAGAATCAAATGACTGCCAGTGTGGAGTTTATTTCCACGTTAATCGCTGAGTTTGTCAGAGTGCTTGTGGGACGAATGGCAATCACGGAGCATGTGCGCGTCTCCCATAGACATTGGAACGGGTGTTCAACATACGGCTTTTGTGGAATTAAAGACGCGTGCTTGGAGATTTGCCTGTTCTTCTTGACTTTTCAAAAAAAAAAAAAAAAAGTTACAAATACAGCCTGAGAAAAGTAAACAGAGAGTGAACCAGTGAGGAGTCGAACCTAGAATCTTCTGTTCCGTAGTCAGACGCGTTGAGATTTGCCTTTTGAGAATAATTTATCAAAACAAGAATTATCCGAAGGGATCGTTTAATTAATTAAATCCTGTTGCATGCATTCAAGGGATCTGTTGTTTGACTCGACCCAAGGGGTTTTATTTTTTTTGGCAGATTCCTGTGATTGCTGAATAGATACCTCGAACTGGTAATTAAAGTCTTGTCCAGGTGAAAATACTCACGTCATGCATTTGAAAACACGCATGGTAACCGTTATCTAGAGGAAAAACAGCCTCCTCTTGCGCCTGTGACCTCTGCATCTGCCACTGCCAACTCTTTTTTTGTCAACTCTGCTGCTCCATCTGTGGTTAGTTGCTCAGCTCACCCTACTGCTGACATGGAGACTGCTCCTGGTTCAGAGCCTGGCTGGCTGCCTGCAAAGCTGATGGGGACCATACCACCTCAGGATCAGAAGTGGATTTCATCTGCTCTGTGGAAGAACAAGCGGCTGCGCACTGACCTGAAGCTGTGGTATGATCCATCGGAGCCAGCGCTCATTTATCATCAGGCCCCCGCTCCAGAGCGTTTTTTCACACACCGGCTTCTCTTGTGGATGCCATACCACCTTTGGAGGGTCAGGCTGTCCTGTCCTGTTTGTGGAAAACAGCTCACAGGTTATGGAGCCCACAAGAGAGCCCGCCAAGTTTTGGATGTGGATAGGTACTACCTGATGATCACGGAGACTCTCTGGTGCAGTTCAGCTGGTTGTAAAACGAGTTACATTTCCACCAGCAAGACCATCTTGGACCAGCTGGACTTGGCACACAGAATGGAGTTCCGACTGATCCTGACACGAAAGTGAGTATACTGAAATTATTTAGCCTGTGTCACAAATGTTTGTCATTCAAACACACTATAAATTTGCTTGTTTTAATGTTTGCCATTTTTTGGTCTCTTTTTCACTTTGTTTCTTAATACAGATATGCCTGTGACATACGGGTGATCCGTTTTCTGAGGGAGAGGACCTTGGGTAATAGCCCTAGCCGCTTGGTCAGGCAGGTGAGGGAAAATCACAGCGAAGAGTGGCTTAAGCGTGTTTGTCGCTACCTTGGCGCATGCTCGGACTTTGTTGTCCAGCCAAGCCTGCACCCTATCAAGTTCCACGAACCTCCTAAGCCAGTGGCTATTCCTTCCCACCGGTGGATGCTGGCTGTTTATGGCCGAGACATCTTAAGCAGAATGGATCACATAAAAGCCAGCATAACATCCACCTTTGGCAATATATTAAAAATAGATTCCACAAAAAAGGTAAATATTTTTAACTCTTGCCACTTTAAAATCCTACCTCACAAACAAACGTCTAAAATACAACATTAGCAGTAAAGACATGAAAAATGAAATTAATGCTTTGTATATAAAAAAACAGTATTATTTCAGTATTTTACATATAAAAGAAAGTTTATTTGGGCTTTAGGCATTCACTGTCTTTTCTGTGTGATCACAGATCACCAAGAAGCTATCAGGCCTTGCCAAGGGGACCGCCTTGTGGCTTACATCTGTGAGCAATGAGGTGGGCCAAATCCTCGTCAGTGTCCTGACTGCTCAGGAGGGTCCTGCTCTTGACACCATGGCTGCTGATCTCATCCGCAGGTACAGCAATGCTGGTGTGGCTCCTCCTCAGCTTCTCTATGTTGACTGTGAATGTTGTCGGGACGGCACAGGACAGACAAAACTAAAGCAAAGATTTGGTGGGTGGCCAGACCTGGTTGTAAAGCTTGACATATACCACTTCATGCGGCGACTGGCATCTGGGTGTACAAAGGATGCACATAAAAAAAAAAAAGTTACAAATACAGCCTGAGAAAAGTAAACAGAGAGTGAACCAGTGAGGAGTCGAACCTAGAATCTTCTGTTCCGTAGTCAGACGCGTTGAGATTTGCCTTTTGAGAATAATTTATCAAAACAAGAATTATCCGAAGGGATCGTTTAATTAATTAAATCCTGTTGCATGCATTCAAGGGATCTGTTGTTTGACTCGACCCAAGGGGTTTTATTTTTTGTGGCAGATTCCTGTGATTGCTGAATAGATACCTCGAACTGGTAATTAAAGTCTTGTCCAGGTGAAAATACTCACGTCATGCATTTGAAAACACGCATGGTAACCGTTATCTAGAGGAAAAACAGCCTCCTCTTGCGCCTGTGACCTCTGCATCTGCCACTGCCAACTCTTTTTTTGTCAACTCTGCTGCTCCATCTGTGGTTAGTTGCTCAGCTCACCCTACTGCTGACATGGAGACTGCTCCTGGTTCAGAGCCTGGCTGGCTGCCTGCAAAGCTGATGGGGACCATACCACCTCAGGATCAGAAGTGGATTTCATCTGCTCTGTGGAAGAACAAGCGGCTGCGCACTGACCTGAAGCTGTGGTATGATCCATCGGAGCCAGCGCTCATTTATCATCAGGCCCCCGCTCCAGAGCGTTTTTTTCACACACCGGCTTCTCTTGTGGATGCCATACCACCTTTGGAGGGTCAGGCTGTCCTGTCCTGTTTGTGGAAAACATCTCACAAGTTATGGAGCCCACAAGAGAGCCCGCCAAGTTTTGGATGTGGATAGGTACTACCTGATGATTACGGAGACTCTCTGGTGCAGTTCAGCTGGTTGTAAAACGAGTTACATTTCCACCAGTGAGACCATCTTGAACCAGCTGGATTTGGCACACAGAATGGAGTTCCGACTGATCCTGACACGAAGGTGAGTATACTGAAATTATTTAGCCTGTGTCACAAATGTTTGTCATTCAAACACACTATAAATTTGCTTGTTTTAATGTTTGCCATTTTTTGGTCTCTTTTTCACTTTGTTTCTTAATACAGATATGCCTGTGACATACGGGTGATCCGTTTTCTGAGGGAGAGGACCTTGGGTAATAGCCCTAGCCGCTTGGTCAGGCAGGTGAGGGAAAATCACAGCGAAGAGTGGCTTAAGCGTGTTTGTCGCTACCTTGGCGCATGCTCAGACTTTGTTGTCCAGCCAAGCCTGCACCCTGTCAAGTTCCACGAACCTCCTAAGCCAATGGCTATTCCTTCTCACCGGTGGATGCTGGCTGTTTATGGCCGAGACATCTTAAGCAGAATGGATCACATAAAAGCCAGCATAACATCCACCTTTGGCAATATATTAAAAATGGATTCCACAAAAAAGGTAAATATTTTTAACTCTTGCCACTGTAAAATCCTACCTCACAAACAAAAGTCTAAAATACAACATTAGCAGTAAAGGCATGAAAAATTAAATTAATGTTTTGTATATAAAAAAAAACAGTATTATTTCAATATTTTACATATAAAATAAACAGTTTATTTGGGCTTTAGGCATTCACTGTCTTTTCTGTGTGATCACAGATCACCAAGAAGCTATCAGGCCTTGCCAAGGGGACCGCCTTGTGGCTTACATCTGTGAGCAATGAGGTGGGCCAAATCCTCGTCAGTGTCCTGACTGCTCAGGAGGGTCCTGCTCTTGACACCATGGCTGCTGATCTCATCCGCAGGTACAGCAATGCTGGTGTGGCTCCTCCTCAGCTTCTCTATGTTGACTGTGAATGTTGTCGGGACGGCACAGGACAGACAAAACTAAAGCAAAGATTTGGTGGGTGGCCAGACCTGGTTGTAAAGCTTGACATATACCACTTCATGCGGCGACTGGCATCTGGGTGTACAAAGGATGCACATCCTCTTTACCCCATCTTTATGTCCAGACTGTCAAGCTGCATTTTTGAGTGGGACAGTGGAGATGTTGCCTTGCTGCGTCAAGCTAAGAGGGAACAGTTGAAACGAGAAGGTGTTCCTGGGATCACTGAACAACTAGTGGACCAGCAGATCACCAAGGAGGAACTAGCGTTGCACTGCAGGAGGCAGACAAGAGGGGAGCGGCAGACGATCATAATGATTGAACTGCTTCTTAATGAGCTCATGGGGGTAAAGGGCAGAGACTATCTTGGTGTCCCTCTCTTGGACCACGAGAGGATGCAGCACATCTGGCAAATCCAGAAGAAGCATGTGAAGTGCATTCAGGATGAACCAGGTGTCCTCCTGTACACTGTAACTGGCACCACTACCAAGGAGGGCATTGTCTTGCCAAACTACAGATGTGCAAGAGGGTCCACATCACTTGAATCATTCCACTTGCATCTGAACAGGTTCATTCCAGGTCAGTATGAATCACTTTTTATCTATCAGCAAGATTACATATTTGCAGTTAAACATTTTATTATTAGTAGTAGTAGTAGTAGTAGTATTGTTATTGTTATCATTATAGAATGGAGTTCCGACTGATCCTGACACGAAAGTGAGTATACTGAAATTATTTAGCCTGTGTCACAAATGTTTGTCATTCAAACACACTATAAATTTGCTTGTTTTAATGTTTGCCATTTTTTGGTCTCTTTTTCACTTTGTTTCTTAATACAGATATGCCCGGGTGATCTGGGTGATCTGTTTTCTGAGGGAGAGGACCTTGGGTAATAGCCCCAGCCGCTTGGTCAGGCAAAATCACAGAAATCACAGCGAAGAGTGGCTTAAGCGTGTTTGTCGCTACCTTGGCGCATGCTCGGACTTTGTTGTCCAGCCAAGCCTGCACCCTATCAAGTTCCACGAACCTCCTAAGCCAGTGGCTATTCCTTCCCACCGGTGGATGCTGGCTGTTTATGGCCGAGACATCTTAAGCAGAATGGATCACATAAAAGCCAGCATAACATCCACCTTTGGCAATATATTAAAAATAGATTCCACAAAAAAGGTAAATATTTTTAACTCTTGCCACTTTAAAATCCTACCTCACAAACAAACGTCTAAAATACAACATTAGCAGTAAAGACATGAAAAATGAAATTAATGCTTTGTATATAAAAAAACAGTATTATTTCAGTATTTTACATATAAAAGAAAGTTTATTTGGGCTTTAGGCATTCACTGTCTTTTCTGTGTGATCACAGATCACCAAGAAGCTATCAGGCCTTGCCAAGGGGACCGCCTTGTGGCTTACATCTGTGAGCAATGAGGTGGGCCAAATCCTCATCAGTGTCCTGACTGCTCAGGATGGTCCTGCTCTTGACACCATGGCTGCTGATCTCATCCGCAGGTACACCAATGCTGTTGTGGCTCCTCCTCAGCTTCTCTATGTTGACTGTGAATGTTGTCGGGATGGCACAGGACAGACAAAACTAAAACAAACATTTGGTGGGTGGCCAGACCTGGTTGTAAAGCTTGACATATACCACTTCATGCGGCGACTGGCATCTGGGTGTACAAAGGATGCACATCCTCTTTACCCCATCTTTATGTCCAGACTGTCAAGCTGCATTTTTGAGTGGGACAGTGGAGATGTTGCCTTGCTGCGTCAAGCTAAGAGGGAACAGTTGAAACGAGAAGGTGTGTTTTTTTTTCAAGTGCACAACTTTTTTTTTTTGGCTGGGTTTCTAGCAGCAAGCAGAGATTCAATTGACAGTCCACCGTTGGAAGGCAAAAGAGCATTCCCTGACCGGGAATCAAACCCTGGCCGTGGGAGCACCGAATCCTAACCACTAGACCACCAGGGAAGGGCTAGGTACTTGGTGAGCTGGTGGGCTTGTGGGCTTCACTCCTGATAACAGCATGAGAGTAAGCAGACAGCAATTCTGGCCTCTGTCATGTTAAAAAAACAACAAGTCTGGTGCAATCGAGAGGCACTTTTGTCAGTGGGCCAGAGGCGCAATGGATAACGAGTCTGACTATGGATCAGAAGATTCTAGGTCCGACTCCTGGCTGGCTCGCTCTGTATTTATTTTTCTCAGGCTGCTTTTGTAATTGTTTTTTTTTTTTCTTTTCGAAAAGTCCAGAAGAAAAGGCAAATCTCAATGCGTCTGACTACGGATCAGAAGATTCTAGGTTCGACTCCTCGCTGGTTCGCTCTTTGTTTACTTTTCTCAGGCTGTATTTGTAATTTTTATTTTTTTTCCAGTCCAGAAGAACAGGCAAATCTCCAAGCACGCGTCTTTTATTCCACAAAAGCCATATGTTGCACAACCGTTCCAATCTCTATGGGAGACGCGCACAAGCTTCGTGATTGCCATTCGTCCCACAAGCACTCCGACAAGCTCAGCGATTAACGTGGAAATAAACTCCTCACTGGCTGTCATTTGATTCTTGAATGAACAACTTCATCGCTACTCTGTAACTGCTTCACTACTTTGAAGGGTGTAATGCCATGTGGTTTTGATGTCATGGGCTTGCCATTTTGTAGCCTTATTCCTAACTGCCCACTGGACATGAAGTTGTAAACTAAATGAAACTGAACGAGCGAATAATCAGCAACTTATCCGATTAAAAATTTGTCTCACTTTCATTGTTAATCTCACAATTTGTCATTTTTGTAAATTGACACACCGACTATAGCCTGTTTTTCCTCAAGATAACGGTTACCAAGCGTGTTTTCAAATGCAGGACGTGAGTATTTTCACCTGGACAAGACTTTAATTACCAGTTCGAGGTATCTATTCAGCAATCACAGGAATCTGCCAAAAAACTAAACCCCTTGGGTCGAGTCAAACAACAGATCCCTTGAATGCATGCAACAGGATTTAATTTATTAAACGATCCCTTCGGATATTTCTTGTTTTGCTAAATTATTCTCAAAAGGCAAATCTCAACGCGTCTGACCACGGAACAGAAGATTCTAGGTTCGACTCCTCGCTGGTTCGCTCTCTGATTACTTTTCTCAGGCTGTATTTGTAATTGTTTTTTTTTTTCGAAAAGGCAAATCTCCAAGCACGCGTCTTTTATTCCACAAAAGCCGTATGTTGCACACCCGTTCCAATGTCTATGGAAGACGCGCACATGCTTCGTGACAGCCATTCGTCCCACAAGCACTCCGACAAGCTCAGCGATTAACGTGGAAATAAACTCCACACTGGCTGTCATTTGATTCTTGAATGAACAACTTCATTGCTACTCTGTAACTGCTTCACTATTTTGAAGGGTGTTATGCCATGTGGTTTTGATGTCATGGGCTTGCCATTTTGCAGCCTTATTCCTAACTGCTACCTGGTAATTGAGAATAAGTTGTAAACTAAAAGAAACTGAACGAGCGAATAATCAGCAACTTATCCGATTAAAAATTTGTCTCACTTTCATTGTTAATCTCACAATTTGTCTTTTTTGTACCTTGACACACCGACTATAAGCTGTTTTTCCTCTAGATAACGGTTACCATGCGTGTTTTCAAATGCATGACGTGAGTATTTTCACCAAACAACAGATTTCTTGAATGCATGCAACACGATTTAATTAAGTCACACACCAAAAGCCATAGGTCACTCCAAAACCCTGCCCCCACACTTTTCTCAGGCTGTATTTGTAATTGTTTTTTTTTTTCTGAAAAGTCCAGAAGAACAGGCAGATGGGAGATGCGCACATGCTTCGTGTTTGCCATTCGTCCCACAAGCACTCCAACAAGCTCAGCGATTAACGTGGAAATAAACTCCACACTGGCTGTCATTTGATTCTTGAATGAACAACTACATCGCTACTCTGTAACTGCTTCACTACTTTGAAGGGTGTAATGCCATGTGGTTTTGATATCATGGGCTTGCAATTTTGTAGCCTTATTCCTAACTGCCACGTGGACATTAAGTTGTAAACTAAAAGAAACTGAACGAGCGAATACAGGGCTGTACGTTAACTTTTTTTTTCACATAGCACTGGTGCTACAGAGGTTGAAAGTTTTGTAGCACAGGCCAAAAAGTTGTAGCACAAGTATAAAACGTCTGTTATCATGTCTGAAAACAAACACAAGTAATGGAGTTCATCACTTAAACAGGCACTGATGTTCCATACAGAGCACAAAAATACAAACCATCACAAAAATTGTTTTAGACAAAGTTTTCTTAATTTGCTAAAAATGGAAGAGTGCAGAAACATAACACCTCTTACACCTTAACAAAATATAAAATGAAAAAGAATGGATTTAATTCATTAAACGATCCCTTCGGATAATTCTTGTTTTGCTAAATTATTCTCACATTGTTAAGTCACACAACAAAAGCCATTGGCCACTCCAAAACCCTGCCCCCACACTGGTCACACGTATGGAAAGTGGCCCACAAGCCTGTGGCCAGTTCAAGCCAGTTCCCATATGGACTAGCGGTTAGAATTCCTGGTTTTCACCCAAGCGTCCTGGGTGTGACTCCCGGTATGGGAAGGAGGGCTCCTTTTTGCTTCCCTCCTCAAAAAGCCAGCACGTCTTCCTGCACCAGAAGTGATTTTTGGCCAGCAGTAGAGCTACAGAACCCTGATAAGTTGAGGTTCTGACTAACACCCCATGCCTCTGATAGCTCTGCTGGTAGAGCGAAGGACTGTAGGTAGGAGTGTTGGCAATCCTTAGGTTGCTAGTTTGACTCTGGCTCGATGGAGGTCTATTTTCAAGTGCAAACCTTTTTTTTTTTTTTGGCTGGGTTTCTCACAGCAGCAAGCAGAGATTCAATTGATAGTCCACCGTTGGAAGGCAAAAGAGCATTACCTGACCGGGAATCGAACCCGAGCCGTGGCGGTGAGAGCGCCGAACCCTAACCACTAGACCTCCAGGGAAGGGCTGGGGAGCTGGTGAGCTGGTGGGCTAGTGTGCTGCACTCCTGATAACAGCATGAGAGTAAGCAGACAGCAATTCTGGCCTCTGTCATGTCAAAAACCAACAATTCTGGTGCAATCGAAAGGCACTTTTGTCAGTGGGCCAGTGTCGCAATGGACAACGCGTCTACTACAGATTAGAAGATTTTAGGTTCGACTCCTGGCTGGCTCGCTCTGTATTTACTTTTCTCAGGCTATTTTTTTTTTTTTTCGAAAAGTGTAGAAGAAAAGGCAAATCTCAACGCGTCTGACTACGGATCAGAAGATTCTAGGTTCGACTCCTCGCTGGTTCGCTTTGTGTTTACTTTTCTCAGGCTGTATTTGTAATTGTTTTGTTTTTTTCTGTATTTTCAGTATTTTAGTTATCTAAGTCACACACCAAAAGCCACAGGCCACTCCAAAACCCTGCCCCCACACTCACCACACGCATGGAAAGTGGCCCACAAGCCTGTGGCCAGCTCACGGCAGTTCCCATATGGTCTAGCGGTTAGGATTCCTGGTTTTTACCCAGGCGGCCTGAGTTCGACTCCCGGTATGGGAAGGTGGGCTCATTTTTGCTTCCCTCCTCAAAAAGCCAGCACATCTTCCTGCACCAGAAGTGATTTTTTGCCAGCAGCAGAGCTACAGAACCCTGTTAGGTTGAGGTTCTGACTAACACCCCATGTCTTCGATAGCTCAGCTGGTAGAGCACATGCTTTGTAGGCAGAGTCTGGAGAGCGCTAGAGAGTCGGAAAGGAAGTGCTGAGCTGCAGTTGGAGAGGAAGGCTCTCCCCCATTTTGTTTTTGATTTTTTTTTTCCCATTTGTTTTGTTTTTGTTTGTTTAATTTCAAGTTATAAAATTTGCAGTATTATATTTTTGATTAGGTTTGTTTAACCCCAAGCAGTTTTAAAACTGTTTGGGGTTGAGCTACTTTTGTTTTTGTTGCCAAACTAATTAACAAGGATGGAAACAATGGCTTATGGACCAGATCTGGACAAGGATTTTGAGGAAAAGAACAATGGTTTTGAAGGAGACGCTACTTTGAAAAGAAGGATTATGAAAGACAATGGAAAGGATGACAATGAAACATGGGCAACTGTGGTATCGAGAAGGAAGAGAAATGGAGCTCAAATGGAGAAAGGACGGACTGAACAGCAACCAACTACACAAGGTAAAGAAAAGGCTGATGCAAATGGTGAAAAGAGACAAGAGGAAAATTGGAGAAATTAAATGATAAATAGATTAAAAGACAAAATGAGATATCAAAGAGAATACAAGAAAGAAACAACATTGACAATGACTGTGGAAAATCCGGAAAAGCTAACTGTTATGATGATAATCAAAGCTATTGAGGACAGCACTGGAAAAGGTAAACTATATGGACTAAGAAAAAAAAAATGACTTTGAGTATGAACTTACAATGGAGAATGAAATGGACTGTGACAATTTATTGAATGGACTACTATCAAATGGACAAATGTGTAAAGTGAGCAAACTTTGCGCAACGGAGAGGGTGGTTTCTTTTTTACGTTTGCCTAATTATATCAATGACGAGGATGTACTACAAAAACTGCAAAGCTGGGGAGTTACACCGATACTGCCGTTGAGAAGAAGGTATTACCCGGGGACAACGGTGGCAGATGGAAGAGTCAAATTCCCTAAGGACGTGGTGTCACTTCCATATAACACCAGTTTTGAAACAGAGGAAGGAACACAGTTTTTCAGAGTCATTCATAATCAGCAAGTAAAAATATGTAGAATATGTTCAAGTGCTGAACATGAAAAGAAAGACTGCCCTCAACTAACGTGCAGAGAATGCCTGGAGCAGGGGCATTATGCGCGGGACTGTACAGCCCCGCGGTGCCAAGGCTGCAGAAAGGCATTGCTAAGATGCATATGTGAAACAGATGAAGAGGAACATGAGGAAATGGAGATGGAGACGCATAATGAAGTGGAGTATTTGGAGGAGGCTGATGAAGAAAATGCATCACAACAAACAGGTGGATTAACAAAGGATATACTGAGCAGTGAAGGAGAAGAAGAGGAAGCCAGTGAGAATGAGCAGCATGGAGAAGACGAGGCGATGACTGGACTACAACTATCTGTGGACAATGTGGAGCAGGATGTGATGGAAAATAAAGAAGATAATGATGGAACAAAGGACAGTACAACCCCGGAAGAGGTAAGCGACACTGGGGAGAAAAGAAAAAGAGATTTGTGGAAAGAAAAGTTTTTGAGCAGGGGGACTAAAGTGAAAAAAACAGGACAAATAAACATTGAAAAGGCTTTGGAAAGACAAAGAATAAGAAGATAATCTAAAGACAGAAAAAGGAAGAAAGCTGAGATGATTGCTTCAAAAGATGTTGATCTGAGAAGAATGAAGACGATAAAAAAGTTTTTGAATAATGATGATATGGTATGGAAAAAAAAAAAAGAGTTTCTTAATAAATAAGTGTGTGGGAAAATGGGGGATGATTTTTTGTGGATGAATTTTAAAGATTTTATAAAGAAGTCTTAAAAGCATTGAAAGTTTTTAAAGAGAATGTTTATGTGGAGTTTAAAGGAAGAGATCAACTATTGAAACAGCCCCTTTTCTTAAACAAATTAATTACAAGAAATAGAAATATATTTTTTTTATAAGAATTGGTATTATGCAGGACTAAGACAAGTAAAAGACATTTTATATGAGGTAAAACCAGGATTTTTACCTATACAGGCAATTATAGACACATTAGAGGAGAATGAAGATATAGAAAACAGACAGTTGATTAAGGAACAATACATACAATTAAAAGAAGCTGTGCCACTACAATGGATTAAAAGCATTGAGGATAAAGAGAGAGGAAATGAGAAACCTGAAATATTTAAAAAATGATGAACAGATTCCTTTCAATGGCTGTGTTCTTAAAATGTTTTATGTTTGTATATGTGATCTTGTATTTTTAAGACCAAAAGCAATTTATTTTTGGGAAAGGTTTTTTTGTGATCTAGATGTAACAAAGATTTGGAAAAATGTAAGATGGAAATTTAAAAGTCCCATATTGGATCATTTAGATTTCTTGTTGAGACACAATGTTTTAATGACTGACATGAAATTGGCAAAAATTGGAATGGCACAAGATGCAAAATGTAAATTATGTATGGAAAAAGATGAAGGACTGTTACATTTGTTTTTAAAATGTAAAAAATTAGAAAATTCTATGAAGATGTTAAGGAAAATTGTGGGGGATTTTTTAAGTGATCGGAATGATTGGTTAGAGGAATGGGAAATATTGTTTTTATTTGGCTTTAATGAAAAAGCAAAAAATGTTCATGCTTTAAATTTATGGTTAACAGTAGCAAGATATACGATTTTTGCTGCTGTCGCCTCTTGCTTGCTTAGTTGGGGACACTTCATTTCCAGCGATATCGTTGACTTGATTACACAGATACTATTTAAACTGAACTGAGCTGGATGATGACATCACTGAATTCAATGATGAACTGCCTTTAACTGAAAAATTAGTGTTTACTATTGTCATTTTGCATTATTGACACACTATTTTCCTAATTAATTATGTTCAGTTGCTTTGACACCATCTGTATTGTTAAAAGCTCTATATAAATAAAGGTGACTTGTCTTGACTTCTTAAAAATCACATCTCTGAAAAATCCATAAAACATTTTCACTGTACATTCTTTTAAAAGCCACCATTTCTCTCCCAGTATTACATACACATAATTTTCCTCTTTCCCCCTTCCATAGTTTCAACCTTTTTTATCCATTCTTTAGGTATTACATTTTTTTATAATTTCATACTTATTTTTTAGTTCTTGCTTATTAAATTCTTATTTTGCTTCCTCCATCACATTTACTATGTACTGCATTGGTAAAATCCTTCTTTATATTCATATAAAACATCTCTTATTTTAACTATTCCAACTTCCATCCATTTTTTAAAATATATTTCCTTCCCTTGGTTTAAAATGCCGGTGGAATAATGGCAGATTTAAAATGTTTTCTCTTCCATGTAAGTTGCACTGTACAGTAGCTAAAAATGTTTCCCAAGCCCTTAAAACTTCTTTGTAAAACTTTGGCAACCCCTCTGTTATCCATTCTTTTGTTCTCATCCATAACACATCATCTCCCAGATTAAAATTCCCACATTTGTTTAAAAAAAAATTCCATTGTTGTTTTCCATTCTGCTTTGTTTCCCTCATCCAGATACTTTTTGACTAATTTGACTCTCAGACTATTTTTCCTTTGCTCCACATCCATTAAACCCAAACCTCCTTTTTCCACCATCCCTATTAAGGTATTGTATGCAATTCTAGCTGGTTTCCCTACCCATAAGAAGTCTAAAAAACAATTTTTTAACCTTCTTTCCACCCACACCGGCATAGATGTCACATATAAAAAATACCACAATTCTGCTGTCATTAAAACATTCAGGATTAAAACCTTCCCTTTTAAATTTAGTGCTCTCAATTTCCAAAAGTTCAGTCTTCTTTCAATGCTTCCCACTATTTCTTCCCACATGGTTTCTCTCACTTTATCTTCATCTTTCCTCATTAAAATTCCTAAAATCTTCATTTCTTTTACTTACTTAAATTTAAAACTCCCCGTTAAATCTGTCGTCTGCCCAAATCTCATAAATACATTTTTTTTTTCATTTACATTTCCTCCTGACCCCTTGCAAAATCTCTGTACTATTTCCATTCCTTTTTTGGCACTTTCTTCTTCTTTAGCAAAAATGGTTGTGTCATCTGCATATTGAAAAATGTTATTCTCCTTTCCGGTTTGTTCGATCTCTATTCCTTTGATTCCCCTTTCTTGTTTTATGGCTAGTCCAAGCGGTTCTGCCACCAATGAGTATAGCAGGGCTGATAAAGGACACCCTTGTCTTATAGATTGTGTTATTCTAAAACATTTTGTTAAAAACCCATTACATTTTATTGTTGTCACTGCTCCCTTGTATGAAATACAAATCCATTTAATAAAATTCTCCCCAAACCCAAAACTTTTTAAAATATCAAATAAATATTTGTGTTCCACCCTCTCAAAAGCTTTTTCAAAATCAAAGTTAATTATATACCCTCCTTTCCTTTTTTCTCCCATGTACCTTATCGTGTCTCTTATGCTCATTGTTACATCCGCAATGTCTTTTCCTTTTACTCCATATGCCTGATTTGTTGTGATTATCTTTGGCATTATCTCTTTTAATCTATTCGCTAAAAGTTTTGCTAAAATCTTTAAATCAGTATTTAGCATTGTGATAGGTCTATATTTTTTTTGTTCTGTTTTTCCCCCTTCTTATATATTACCTTCATCAATCCCATCCCCATTCCTAACATCATTCCTCCTTTTTCCAAAATCTGATCATAAACATCCCTTAAAATATTTGCTAAAAGGTCTTTAAAAGTTACGTGAAACTCGCTTCCTAAACCATCAATCCCTGGGCTTTTCTTTTTGTTCAGTTCGTTTATTGCTCTTTCTATCTCTTCTTTACTTATGGTCTGATCGCATTCTTCCTTCTCCTCTTTACTCACTTTCATTTTTATTAATTTCATTAACTCCCTTTTTTCTCTCTCCCTTACTCCTTCCGTACTAAACAGCTTTTCATAATAGTTTCTTACTTCTAAAATTTCCCCACATTCTTCTACCATTTCACAATTTTCTTTCTGTACTTCTTTTATAGTTTCAACTCTTCCTTTTCATTTTCCAAATCAAAAAAAAAACCTTGTGCATTTTCTCCTTCTATCAGATATTTTGCTTTACACCTCAACATTGCCACCTTATATCTATTCTCTTCAATCTCCTTCAGCTCTTCAATCTCTCTCCAGAGCACAAATTTTGAGTATGTGTCACCAATCACTTTGGCCACACATCACTTTTTATATATATATATATATATATA